>NW_021703776.1:83544951-83651476 GCF_005190385.1 Monodon monoceros
ACCAGGGAAGCCCTCCAGAGCCTCTTAAACGTGCGGTTCTTGGTGCTTGGAACCTTCCCCCCAACTCCTCCGCCCACATACTCCTTCCCATCCTGCAGCTCTAACCTTGGAAATCACCTCCTCACAGAACCACTTGAAAGGAAGGCCCTCTTTCATCAGAGAGCACCTCTCCCCTCGTCTCATGGAGCCTGAGTTTTAATAGACTGCTTTTCTGTGCATTTACTCAAGTGCCATGGTGACAGAGGTCGCTGTCATCACCGTCTCAGCGCTGACCAGTGCCTGGCACATAGCAGCTGCTCAAGAAATCTTTGTTGACTGAATGAGCAATGACGCCAGCCTGCCTTGACCTCCCTGAGTCACTCTGATCTGTGAATGTCCTGTAGAAGGTACTTCTAACTGCATCGCCATTTCATCCTGACCTTGCCCACCCCCCAGTTAAACCATAATAAAATGCTGGGATGGCTTCTTACTGTGGATAACCAGGTACAAAAGGAGACGTCCATAACTGACACTCCAAACCACCGCTGGAGGAATTTATGAACTTCGTCTAACGTTCTATCGTGGTGGCAAAATTAATTCCTGTGTGAAATTAAAAATTCCTCCCTTTGACAACATTCCCAGGAGTACCTAGAACAGAGCAGGGCTGAGTATTAAATCCTGAACTTTTAAAGTTTAGGAAACGTTGCCCCAATCTCTCTCTGCCTGACTCTGTATTCTGCGGGTTACCTGCTTACGGAAATGACGACAGGCCCTGCATTCCAGGTGAGTCCGTCACACCTAGCTGTGTGTGTCCAAGACGCCGCCGGCTCACTAGCTTGCCCTGCCGCCCGCCCCAGCCCGCCCCCGCCAGCAGGCCCGTGGAGAACACCCCAGTCTGATATTGAGATCTATTCAACTGGTCAATTACACAGCCAGCAACCTCTCAACAGCCTCTTACTTGTCAACCGAACCAGCCCCCCGACTCATATCCTCTTGCTCCCTTTCTTGGCGCCCAGACACACACACCTCCCACCCTGCTCATTTCGTACTCCCTAATACAGCAGGATCTTACTCAATTTGCTCAAGACCTTTACCAGAACCCCCGCAGTTCTCCATTTTTCCCAAAGCTCTACTACTCCTCTCCCCCAAATAAGAGCAGCAGCCAGCTTGGTCTGCCTACAGAAGATTCACCGTCAACACCTAGAAACTTGGACAGGATCCATCACAGGTCACTGTAAGGCTTTCACTGGAAACGTGGGTGGGGATGGGGGGTAGGAGGATGCCAAGGAAGACATTAAAAGGGAGAGAAATTAAAACCTGTGGATTCTCCCTCTGGACCTACTTGGTGAGGACAAGAGTGACACACTGCTTTGTTACAGAGTCTAATACCTGAACTAAGACCGGCCTTGGAATATTCACATGGTATGTCAGAACGTAAGACCTGGGGTCGGAGACCTAAGCTCAAGTCCTGGCTTTCCCACCTACAAACTGTGTATATGCACCGGGGTAAGCTGATGTTTCCATGTCAGTGCAATGGGGTTAAAGAAATTGACTTCCCAGAGTTGCGGTGAGGATTCAGTCAGGTAATATCATGAATGTACCTTAGGATCTGTCAACACTGGATATTTCATGTATTAGTTTCCCTTGTCACCAAATATGTCATTTCTACCTCTCTCTCATTCGAACGTTTGTTGAGTACCTGCCATGTGTCAGGCACTGTCTTGTGTGTCAGGGTGTTTATCCAAAGGTAAACAATACCAATCCTGGCTCTTAAAGGGCCAGCGCAAGTCAGGGAAGACAGACAAGAAACAGGAAGTTAGAACTTGGTATGATGTGTGCACAAAGGGGTAAGCAGAGGGTGCTGTGGAAGCATGTGGGGCACTTGACCTGGTCCTGAGCAGTCAGGGAAGGCTGCCTGGAGGAGGTTTCATCTGAAGGGAACAGTAGTGGTTGCCTAGGAAGAGAGGGAAGGAAAGAGATTCCACGTGGAGGGCAAACATGACCAGCTTCATCTGGCTGGACCAGAGACCATGGAATAGGGGTAAGGATGGGGTAATGCCAAAAGATGAGACCAACGCACGAAGGGCCTTTGTGCCATATCCCTGGAAAACCCGCTCTTCCTGACCAAGGCATTATGCAGTCAGTCTACCAAGCAATAGTAGTCTCACAAGATGACAGATTTCTGGGTCCTGACAGTGCGCTTAAATTATAGGGCCTGAACTTACTGGAAGGCACAATATTAATGAGTTTCTATTCATTTCCAGTAATAAAAGAAAAGGGGATTCCATCATGGGCCACACCTCATCGCTTTTTTGGTAGTTGGGATAGCTACTTTGTTAATTACCTTTTTTGGACATACTACTCTCTTATTACCAAAAGCGCGTTGGCTGGAGCCATGGGGGCAGGTTGTGGTAACGTGCATCGTTAATGACAAGCTGTAACCAGGTGAAGGTCCAGGGCAAGGTAAGGCACGATGATGCGCAGCTTTGGGGGCTGCATCCATCCTCCCTAACACGTTAACACCACTACAAGAGATAACTGACTAAATGAAACTGAGTGGCCCCAAGGGATAAAAATACCTCCAATACATGAGTCATTTATGGAAACTGAATAGGATACAAATTAAGAGCTTGCGTTTAGGAGCCAGACTTCTGTGATTTGATCCTGGCTCCTCCACTTACTAGCTGTGTAATCTTGGGAGAAAAAACTTAACTTCTCTGTGCCTCAGTTCCCTAGCTGTAAAATGGGTCTAATAATAGCACCTGCCACACAGGATTGTTTATTATAACAGACAACCAAGTAAAGTACTCGGCCCAGTGCCTGACATATGGGGCCCAGCTCAAAGTGTTACCTACTGTTGTTAGCATTACTAATCTCTTGCACCTGTGTTGGGTCAGGTCCATTCTCACCTATGGTTTACATGAATGAAAAATTAGAGGCCTGAACACGGAAATGAGTTATTCCTTGTCAATCCTGCCCCCGGAACAGTGAGGCCACAGGAAATATAACCGAAGTGACCTGGAACCCTTGGTTAGTCATGGTTGGTACAGATTAGGTCACAGCTAACTGACACTGTTATCACCACAGTGGTGATGATATTCATACTTCAGTTTCAAATGAGAGGGCTCTCAATTAAATCAGTACATGAAAGATTCCGTACTGGAAAATATCTCCCATCTACCTAAAACATTGTTTCTGTGCCCTCTGTTGTTTTTCTTAAATCCCTGAGAGTAACGCCATAGGGTATTTCGTTAGAGTTTTCTCTTCAAGACATCTGTCTTAAAAGTTAACGATGTACCTAACGTATCTTATTTTCCTTACAAACCTGTTATATAATCCCACTGCCTGTGAATGTACCCCAAACCTTATTTTATGTTTAAAAACTTTATGATTTAATTTAAACTCATTTTAAAGCCATTTATATTTCTGACATGTTAACCCCTTTGGAGATACTAGGTTCCAAACAGGTACCACCCAGCTTACAAAGCAGCTTTCGTACGATTCCCAAGCGCTAATGTAACAGGACCTGGTAAATAACTTCATACTCACTCCATAGCATTTATGATCTCACAGTCGTATTTCCTGCAGACCTAGCCCGGAAGCTAGATTTTAAGACTAGCTGTGGATTTAGAAGACGATTCATAAACACTATGCACAGCATGGTGATGACTGGTGGGGACAGCCCGTTCTTACATCAGTCTGCTTTACATTCTAATAGCGTGGAAAGTAACAGGTTATAGAGTAGTGCTTTGTAACTACCCTCTCCTTGCTTCTGGCAAATTAGTGAAAGCCAAATAAACTCCACACTTTAGTGTTTGTGTATCTGCAGAGTGAAAGGCAGCACTGGGCTGGGTGGGGCGTGACGGTGCTTGGGAGGTGGGCAGAGGGGTAAGGCTGGAGGCGCTGCATGTTCAGAGGGAGGGTAACAGGAAATGGCCCGGCGGGTTTGGGAAGCAACAAGCTGAGTCTTGCTGGAGTGTAAAGGCGAGAGGGGACAGCGGCATGGGAAAAACTCAGGTTCTTGAACTTTTCTTTTTCCTGAAAATCCCTCAAATAGGATGCCTCTTCTGAATACTGATATTACTAGAGTATCAATTTAGATTATGTTAACTTTTTCCGGTATAGCTACCCTTCCATCTCAAAGCACTGGTCGGCTAGACTTCTAAAATACTATCGCAGCATCATCCACCACGAGCAGAATATTTAGAACAAAGGTGACGCTGGACCACAGGATGAGTCTCCCGGAGGTCGAGGAGGGAACATGCTCCGTAGGCAGCTAATATGCTTCCCGTGAGTAAGGCTCCCCCTCTGCGCCGCCTCAGGAATGCCCTCTCCTTCCTTTCACAAGTAACGGCTTTACAATTCCAGCCCTAGGTCCAGAGTCTGGTGAGCTTCATCGATGGTCTTAACAGCCTGGAAAGTATTATTCAAAGAAACTGGGGGAAAAAAACCAACCAAACAAACAAAAGAACTGTCTTCCCAGATTTCTGAGAAAGGGGTGAATACTGACCTACATTTAATGCTCTAGATTAAAATCAAAGGTTTAGGATAAAGAAAAAAAATCTTCTATATCATCTAATGAAATCAACTTGTTCTGCATATGGGAAATTGAGGCTCGGATGGGGGGAAAAAAGTACAAAAATTAAACCACGGTTAATTTCTAGCGGTGACCACGGGTGAGTCTTTTAACGCAGGTTGTGCCTTCTTCCATCATCTACTTGTATGCTGCACCAAGAGGCGGACGCGGTAGGTCGGTATGCTGTTAAGACACGGCTGCAAACGCATCTCTAAGCTGAGATGCGTTCAAGCACCAAAAACTCATGGGAATTTAGGGTGCTCATCATTTAGGCCGGAAAGAGGTGACTAAGCTCCTTGACCTAAGGTTTATTCGTCCTGATCACTCGCTGTGAACCAGGGCCATTCAAAGCCAAACGTTTAGCAGGGCAGGTCTGGGACAGGCTGCCCTGGGCAAATCAGCCTTCATGCTGAGGGCTCCGGCGGCAGAGCCTCATGGCAGCCACTCGGGAACGTGGCTGACTCCGGCAAAAGCCTTCTCTCAAAGCCCACTGCGGCCCAGCCAGCCCCCTTGCCAGCTCTGGCAAGGCCCACCCACCACAGACTTACACAAGCATCTCGGTGTCTACTGAGTAGCCTTTCTATCCCTTTCTTCAATGTCCTCTTCAGTTCCACCCGAAAAGAACAAAAAGCAACTGTACTGTAGTGGAGGACGGAGCCCTTAGTAGAGAATGATGTCTGAAAACAAACCCATCGTGATGTGAATCATCATCATTAACGCTGACCAATCAAACCATATCCATGAAATTAAGAGAAACCAAGCAGTTTCTTTTGGTATCTATTAGGATGTTCACTATTTTACCGTATTAATATAAATTGCTAAAAGTTTCCTGGAAATCAAGCCTACAGGTTAGAGAAAAAACAGAATGAAGGAAAATGTCTCTGAGCCCAGTTTTGAATTCAAATGATTCAGGAGGTTTGAAAGGTATCACATGAATAGATCAATGATAAAGGAAAAAGTGCTAAAACATTAATTGCAGAATCCAGTAGGTGTCTATATGGGGGTTCACTGTAAAATTCTTTCAACTTTGCTGTGTGCTTGAGATTTTTTATAATAAGATGTTGGAAAAAAAGTATTTCCATATCTCCGCTCGGGTGCTAATATCCACCAAAACTCATGGACTCCTACAGCTAGATATAACAGTACAAGGTCTTGAAATATAAAAGAAGCACCAAAGATTAATGCAGATGACTCAGCACACAATGTTGAGGGATCTACTTTGTGAAAAAAAAAAAAAAAAAAATTTGGATCTTTTTCTCACACTTCACTTCTAATTTGGTGGATTTTACATTAAAAATGTTTCTCTAAATTTTTAATTAGATGAATATTTTCCAACTTCTGGGTGGGAAGGAATTCCTAAGCCCAAAGTAACAGAAGTCACAAAGAAAAAAAAAAAACAGACAAAAATCATTTCATTTTCAGCTAAATAAAATGTAAGGGTTCTATATCTCAAAAAATCATAAGCAAAATTAAAAATCAAAGAAGCTGGGGAAAATATCTGCTGCAAATATCACACGCACACGTGCACACGTGCACACACACACACACACACACACACACACGACTACATAAATTACAGAACAGTTCAAATACATTATAGAATAATTACACCCCAACAGAAAAGTCGGTAATGGACATGAACAGAACATTTACAAAAGGAAACAATGGACTAATAAACACATAAAGAAGTTAAACTTTACTGATAGCCATTAAAAAATGCCACATGCCTGTCACAGAGTGGGTACTCATCAAACAGCTGTTGAATAAATCAACCAAAAATAGGGCTTCCCTGGTGGTGCAGTGGTTGAGAGTCCGCCTGCTGATGCAGGGGACATGGGTTTGTGCCCCGGTCCAGGAAGATCCCACATGCTGCGGAGCGGCTGGGCCCATGAGCCATGGCTGCTGAGCCTGCGCGTCCGGAGCCTGTGCTCCGCAACGGAAGAGGCCACAGCAGTGAGAGGCCCGCGTACCACACACACACAAAAAAAATCCAAGATGCATGTATTTAAAAGGTTAATTACTGTCACAGCAAAGGAAACCTTCAACAAAACGAGAAGACAACCTACTGAATGGGACAAAACAAAAAGACCATCTACTGAATGGGAGAAAATATTTGAAAATGATATGACTGATAATGGACTGATATCCAAAATATATAAACAGCTCATATAACTCAACATCAAAAAGACAAACAATCCAGTTTAAAAAATGGGTAGAAGACCTAAATACACATTTTCCCAAAGAAGACATACAGATGGCCAATAGGCACATGAAAAGATATTCAACACACTAATTATTAGAGAAATGCAAATCAAAACCACAATGAGGTATAACCTCACAGCTGTCAGAACAGCTATTATCAAAAAATCTACAAATAATAGCAAATTTTGGCAAGGATGTGGAGAAAAGGGAACCCTTGTACACTGCTGGAAATGTAAATTGATGCAACCGCTATGGAAAACAGTATGAAGGTGTCACAAAAAAACTAAAAATACTACCATATGATCCAGCAATTCCACTCCTGGGTATATATCCAAAAAAATAAAAACTAACTGAAGAAGATACATGCACCCCAATGTTCACAGCAGCACTATTTACAAAAGCCAAGATATGGAAGCAACCCGTGTCTATCAACAGGTGAGTGGATAAAGATGTGGGGTGTGTGTGTGTGTGTGTGTGTGTGTGTGTATACATACACATATATATGTATTCATACACACACATGCGCGCGCGCACACACACACACACACACAATGGAATATTACTCGGCCATGAAAAAGAGTGGAATTCTGCCATTTGTAACAACGTGGATGGACCTAGAGAGTATTATGCTGAGTGAGATAAGTCAGACAGAGAAAGACAAATACTGTATGTTAGTGGAATCTAAAACAATAAAATAAACAAATGTAGGGACTTCTCTGGCGGTCCAGTGGGTAGGAATCTGGGGGCATGGAATACAGGGGGAATACAGGGGGCATGGCTTTGATCCCTGCTTGGGGAACTAGATCCTGCATGCATGCCACACCTAAAAGATCCCGCATGCCGCAACTGAGACCCGGAGCAGCCAAAATAAATAAATAAATAAATTTAAAAAATAATAATAAGTTTTTAAAAAATAAATGAACGTATATAACAAAAAAGAAACAGACTCACAGATTTAGAAAATAAACTACTGGGTACCAGTCGGGAGAGGGAATGGGGGGGAGGGGTAAAACAGAGGTATGGGATTAAGAGATACGAACTACCTTTTATAAAATTATTTTGTAATAACTTTAAATGAAGTATAATCTATAAAAATGTTGAATGACTATGCTCTACACCTGAAACTAATATAATATTGTAAATCAATTAAAAAAAAAACTTCTCAGGAAAATTCTAGCCAAAATATAATTAAAAGTTTTATACTAAAAAAAAAAGGATAATTATTGTAATGTAAAAATAGCTTTTAAAAAATTGGAAGCAAACTGAACACCCCCGAATTAGAGAATAATGCACCATTATTTAAAAACATTTTAAAATGTTTTTAAAGCAGTTTAAAGCATGTGGAGAAGATGTGCATTTAATGTAAGATATAAACATGCCTATACAGAATGATGCTGATCTTGCAACGGGGTGTGTGTGTGTGTGTGTGTGTGTGTGTGCGCGCGCGCACATGTGTGCATATTCAGGAAAATACTGGAAGGAAATCAATATACATAAATATTAACAGAGCTTTGGGTGATGGAATCAGAGGTAATTTTTATTTCATCTTCTACATTTTTAAAAAAGTTTCATTACAAGTTAGTCAGAAAAAATTTTAAATACCATATAAACCATTTGGAAGAGTGACCCACTGCTTTAGCAACAGGTCTTCACACAAGTCAAGGCCACCACCGACTTCGAATTGTTGCTGCTAACCTACATTTCAAGGTCCACACCCATAAAAAGCGCCTTCCGGCCCGCTTGGGCTCTTACACCTCGGCCTGCTCCATCCATGTCGCCTTGTCTTCCCCTCCAAACCTTTTTTCCTCTCGGATTTCATTCTGTGGTGATCGATACCAACTAATAACCTAAGCCACTAACCTTACTTCACATTTTCCCCATTTTCACCTCGCTAATCTCTCTGGAATCCACAGCCATAGGTGTCCGTCCAGGGCAGCCCTGTGATCTTTCTGAAGGGTACATCTGGCCTCGTTACCCTCCTAGGTGGACACCTTCAGGCAAACACGGCACAGCGCATTAGACCCCTCTATCAGTGATTCCTTCTGCTTCACCTTCTCTCATCATTCCTTTCCCCACACCCTCCACCATACCACCTATTGCTCTGAGCCTGTGCCTACACTGTTCCTCCTGCCTGAAGCCCTCACCACCACGTCTGCCTTCCTGGTCCAGCTAACTCCTTGAAGCCTGTCCTTTAAGGGTGAATTCAGACACCGCCTCCGCTGGGAAGACTCACGGATGGTGGCTGAGTGTTATGAGGTCCTGCGGCATGTGCTGTTTTCTTGCCGCCAGAGCACTTATCATACACTGCGAATCTGTTTTTGTGCCTTTGCCTCCTCTATCAGATCGTGAGCATCTAGCAAAGGAGGCCCTCAGGGCTTGTAGAAGGAATTAATAAATGTTTCCACCGTCTAAAACAGAATTCCCTATTCTCATCTTGAAAGAGATCCCAGAGATTTCATAACTTCCCTCAGCCACTCGTTTACTTTATCAACTTGGCAATCGAGATTTTCTTATCTATTAATCAACAAAGAAGTGTATTTATTATATACTTTATGTCTTGACGACATCTCTTTGGTTTTATTTGAATTTATTTGCTCTTGCCAAAGCTATCACAGAAGTGCTACAAGTGTCCCTACACAGGACAGCCATTTAAAGGACTGCAATTTGCTGAAAGGAGGCAGTGTGTTACAAAGATAAATCAGACTGTTACTACTTAAAAACCTTTAGCAAGAAATCCTTTAGCCTTTTGGGGACTAAAACCTCTGGTTACTTTCTCTTTTGCTAGAAGGGTATATAACTTTCTGTTGCTTGTATATCGGAGCTCTTCACAATTACCCAAAATCTTTGTTCAAATGTGACTCAGATTGGACATAATAATGAGTCTGACTAATGCAAGTCTTATTTTCTTACCCTTTTATGTCATACTCCTTTGAATGCACTCAAGAATCATGTCTATGTTTTTCCACAACCGCATTACAGTACTGACTTAAATTTAGGTGACGGCCTATAAGGGCCACATTTTCTTTTTAATGGCGTTTTTTTGTGTGCTCAGCTAACCTACCTGACATTCATCCCCACCCAGCAACCACAGAGAATGACTTCTTTCCGACTTGGATGGCTCCTCTTTTAAATTCTAGAGTTTGCTGGGAAGCTAGGGAATGGCAGAGTCATGGTGAGTGAGGTCTTGCTCTTGCCGGGCCCTTAAGCGGGGCCCGCGGATGAGCCCCACTGTGGCTGCAGAAGCGCCGAAAATGCGGGCAAGTGTTTGTGTATGAGTGTGGGAGGAGGATTCGTGGCGTCCATCACAATCTCAAAGGGGTCCAACACCCTGGAAAGGGTAAGAGCCCCACCCTAAGGCACTCAGACATAAAGCAGTAAATTGGATAAACAGCGCCAGCATGACCGAATCAACTCTCTCCTCATCCATCTCCAAAGGGAATATGCGCAACTCTAATAATTATGCGCTAAGCATCTGTTGCATGAGTGAAGAACCGGCCTTGAGGGTGTGGCCTGGTGGGCCCATCACATATGAAATTATACACAGGCCATAATCTAACGCTTCAAGCACCCTCAGCTTCTGCCTTTATCCAAGTACAGGGTACTTACTTTGTCCTCTTTTGATACCTCTAGCTGATTCAATAAAACTTACTTTAAAACCAAAACATCAAGAATCAGAAGTTTCTCTGCACATAAATATTATGTTAGTAGCCAAAAATACATGCCTTTCATGAACCGTTAGTAATTATATTATTTTTGCTAGAATATACTGCTACCTTCCATACTTGTGTTTTAAATAACATTACCAAAAAAATCACTTAACTATGTCAAAATCGAAACTGCCTTCGTGTCATTAAGTTGCAAAAATCTATTCTGTCAAAATATATCTTAAATCTTAACTTTCACTGCTGTCTACGGGTTATGCTATCTTTTATAACTATCACCGCACCTAGTGTATTTTCTACAGGTCAACATAAAACGTAGCATAAACGTGCCAGGAAAAAATGCTCTTTAAAGCGTTTACTTGGATTAAATGCCCTTCAGAAACTGAGAAGCAAACACTAGTAAAAATCAGAAACTGCTGTCATCCATACTCACCACTGAACAGCCACACAAAGGGTCTCCCAGCACAGGCTAGACCTGTCCTGGAAGCAAGGGACTGAATTCCATCAGGAGAACAAGCAAGTAGAAACAGCAAGGGGCAACACTACCTTTCTCCAGCTCATCTTATTTGCAGACACACAGACTTTGGAATCCTCCAGGACTAACAATGAAAACCACACTAGGTTGTTTTCCCCAATTCCTATGAAATGAGTCAGTAGGTCAAACAACTTCTCCGCTCAGGAGACAGAACAATTTCTGAAGCTGCACTCACTGTTTCCAGGAACTGGATTCCCTCTCTTTGCCCCCTCGATAAAAGTGCTGCCAATAATCCATGGAAAGCCCACCGGGTTCTGGGTGAGACACATCGCAGATACTGCCAGAAGGTTAGTCTTTTTCATGGGGTAGTTTCCCCTTGTGAATAGTCAGGAGGACAAAAATCCAGTTAGGAGTAACACGTGGATGAAATTTCTTCACTTAAAAAGAGTTGGCGTAACTTTTTCTCTGTTGAAACCGTGTAGTCATTTCTTTCTTTCACACAAGAAGATGGAGTGATACTTAAAATACAGAAGAGAAGTAACTGCATCTCTAAGAGCCCCCCACAAACTGCTTCCTTCTGTAAAACATCTTTTCTCCCTCCAAAGGACTAGTATATTCAAAAGATTCAATGATTATGCAATTAACCCATGCTCTGAAAAACCTTTCACAGGCTTCCATGAGTCCGGCAGCTCCATCCATTAAATCATACAAAGCAGAAGTATTTAAGAGCTTGCTAGCAGTCCTCTGAATCCATGACTCAAGAGGATGAGCACGGGGTTAGCAATAATCTTCGGAATCTACCACCTACTCACCGCACGTAACATTTCTTGTAGTTAGCGACCTTCTGCGTAGGAGATCGCCAGCTACCGGCAATGAATCCGTAATTCCAAGGACTCACACGTTCAGGCAAGGATATGGATGTGTATCTCTAAATACAAGTACAGAGATCTTCTGTGACAGTGCGTCAGGAGGAGACTGGAAATACTTTTGCTTTCTGTATTGAGAGTACTTTCTTTCCTTTTAAAGAGGAAGTTTCGTTTTGATCTTGAGAAATTCTCTCTGATAAAACCACCAACTGAAAACCTGCCATTATGAACGAGGGATTTCACAACCTTCATTCCAAAACACTGTGGCTATTCATTTCTGGAAGTGATTCATTGCAAAAGAATCGTCTTTGGCGGCGGAGGGAGCACTAATTTTTAGAAGACAGCCCGCCCTCTGAGAAGTGAGCAGAAACCTCAGAAACGGCGGCAGCCACGTGCCTCGCTGACCCCCCGTCACAGCTCCCTGAATCACCATCCACCAAGATGACGCGCGATGACCAATTTCCTCTTCTAACTCCCTCAGTACACAAAAACCCTTTGGTCTGTACACCCTGAATATTCCCGGGCTCTGGCAGAAAGGTTCAAATAAATCTGGGAGGAGGGCAGCAGCACTGTCAACCTGTCAACGCTCAGTTGCTGGCGAGTAACCAGCATACGGATACTCACTTCCTGTGAGTACTTCTAAAAGAGCTTATGATATTTCCTTTGGAAAAAAAAAAAAGTGGGGAGGAAAGCAATACAGGGAGGAGAAGTAACTCCAACGAGCATTCAAAGCTAAAAGCATGCAACGCGATCGCTGTTTACCAGCCACGCCTAATTTTAATTTGGTTTTTCAACCCCTGTGTAATTAAGACAGCCAAGAGAGAACAGCATCAGGAGAAAGAAAAAAAACAGACATTTCACAAACGCTTAGACCTTCAGTGCGCGTGACCAGAAAAGTAATTTTAAGATTCAAGTGAACCAATCTGAAGCTGTTTAGAACATTAACCCTTCAAGGAAAAAGAGCTATTTTCGTTTGTCCCTACATTTCAAATATGGAAATCACCTTCCCCACTGGGTGCTGAGACACTGAAGACACAGCCTCTGAGTGCCATCCCCGGGGTTTGGGAGAAGAGGGGAACATTTTCAGATTTGTCTGTGATGGGGGCAGAAAAACACCTATTTCTAACACCCCCTCACATTAACAGTGACCACGTGATTTTCGCACCAAAGCGCCCCTTGAAAACCGACCACGAAGGGCTAAGATGTGACCTTTTGTATTTCTCTTGGCTTTAACCAAACCTGATCACTTAGAGAAGAGTAGAATTTCTTGATAACTGGGCAAACTAAGAAAAACCCCTTTTATCCCATCTTAAGGAGCATCAGCGTGACACAGCTCATTTTCTGAAGAGACTTGTAGACATTTTGCTAAATGAGGAGCTTAAAAAAAAAAACCTGTCCTTTATTTTCAGGCTGTTTATGTGCTTCTATCTTGGGTGGGAATGGTGGGGTACGGGAGCAGAGGAGTTCATGCAGGCAGAAAGAGAAAAACACGAGCTTCCACTTAATGGGACTGAAGAATAAAAACAAACAGATCCAATGTGTTCACGTTATTTGTTACATGGCACCGCTCAGCCCTCAATTTCTAATGTGGTGATACCTTCTACCCCAGCTCCTGTATTTCTCATTTTTGAACACTCAAGATAAACATAAAGAATACATGTGAAAAATTTTAATAAAACCGTCTGTGTTTTATACTCTGGAAGGAAATTTTCACGAATGTGAAATGTTTTCACAATTTTACCCAAACTGACACTTTAAAAAGAAGAGTATGGAAACCATATGCATGGTGTGAATATAACCTTCAAATTGAGGATGAGTAAAAAACAGCACCAATAAATGTCCTTAAGGATTTGATTCAAACCAACAATACTACACAACAGTCATCCCTCTGGCCTCACTCCCAAGACCTCATCATGAACTTGCTCAATGTAAAGAGGACCTCTCTGTATGATGTCTAAAGAACAGGAACCCTAGAGGGAGTGCAGTTTTAAATATCTACAGCTTAAAAAACTCCTATTGAGGGCTTCCCTGGTGGCGCAGTGGTTGAGAGTCCGCCTGCTGATGCGGGGGACGCGGGTTCGTGCCCCGGTCCGGGAAGATCCCACATGCCGCGGAGCGGCTGCGCCCGTGAGCCATGGCCGCTGAGCCTGCGCGTCCGGAGCCTGTGCTCCGCAACGGGAGAGGCCACAACAGTGAGAGGCCCGCGTACCGCAAGAAAAAAAAACAACAAAAAACAAACAAAAAAAAACTCCTATTGATACTGAGCTTGGTGAATGATTAGAGGCCAGACACTTCCTCAAATGTTAGAATATCTAATTTCCCCTCCCACTGTGTCACGTTCATACACATGCTCCAAGTTCTCAAAGCTTCTGTGCAGTTTGTTCCTGTTTCAGACTGTGCCTTATGAAAGTTCCTCTTAAGTCCTGGGTGGCCAATGCAGAGGTTTCAAAAAGAGAAAGGAAAAGTAGAACAAAACAGAATAAAGATCATAAAAATACATGCGGGGACAGTATGGAGAATATGAACCCAACCCACGTGGCTGCTGCCGAGAAGCTGTTGCCCTCTAGGAACTCCTGTAAGTGGGGGAGGCTGAGGGGACTATTTCTAAAGGTGGGTATTCAGAATGTGATTAAGCTACAGGAACTATCCAGGTCCTGCTCTAATTTGCTACGCTGTGGACATCCTGCAAGCCCAAGTTCACAGAATCAGTGTTTGCTCTCCAGACCTCTGGGCCCATTGTCCCCCCATCCCCCCCCAAACAAAACAAAACCCTGTCACAAATGTTCTTCACAGCTAACGTTTGCTCAAAGTTTCCTTTTAAACAACGGAAAGGAGTGCACTCTTTAGTGGCCCTTTTATAGAAACGTTGGGGTGTGGCCTCACACAGGAAGGGCACCAGACCCAACGCGGGAAGTCAGGAGGCCTCGCGTGGGGTTCCGCCTCTTCCCCCGGTGATGCTTTGCTCTGGTCCAGATCACCCAGCCTCTTTCAGCCAGTTTGTCCATGGTGACAGCAACCTGACTACAAGGGCCGGTTTAGGCACCTCCACGGATCTACTCATTCGATCCTCACAGCAACCCTACAAGCTCAGTTCTTTTGATTACTCCCATCCTACGGATAAGGACACAGCCTCAGGGGCTTTACGGGTTTGACCACGGTCACACGGTCGGCAGGTGGTGGAGCCAGGGTTCAGAGCCAGGGAGCCTCACCTTGATCACTCTGCTCGGAGCCTTCCATCAGCACGTCCGCCCGCCACGCCAGGCTGTGGTGCGTGTTAAGTAAAGCCGCCCTGAAAACTACTACTCGAGGCAGATTTTTACTCATGTCACATGCAAATGTATTCTCCGCAGAGCTGAAAGAAAACCAATGACAGCTAAGTACTGCTAACTCTAACACATCCGTGTGTTCTCTGAGAACAGCTTCATACAATTTGCAAACTACCTCTTTGCAAAATTTGTGACACTGAGTTTTGGAGGCAGAAGGGATCTAGAGATCCCTTCAATCAGAGTGGTGGAGTGAGGATCCCCGGCGCAGAGGCAAGGTTTGCCCCTCCACCACAAGGTGCTGCACCACTGCCTCACAGCCGCCCGGAACTGGGAAGCACTTCTTGAGTATTACTTTGATCTGTCAGGCATTCATTCACTCATGTGACGCATGCAGGTGTAACATCAGTCCTCAGAAATGTGTCAGACATTTTCTTCTCACTACAAGCTCCTCAGGCTTTAAGAAGAAAAGAGAAAGATGAGGGAAATCAAGCTTTATGTCCTATTTTTTCTTCTTCTTTTTTTAAGTCAGGGAAGCACAAAGCCTCTATCAAAGTTCTCCTATGATGAACATAACTGAAGTTCTATCCAATTCTTTCTTTTCTTTGTAAACTTGCTCATATGCAGACCTGATGTTAAACAAACTATCTTTCCCATGTGCTTATGGAACGTGGAAACCAGAGGAACTGGAAGCTGGGGCCTCCTTGGCTTCGATGGTGACTGATAATTTGGTCATTTACTTTTGAAGGAAAAGTAATTTCCTACTTAGGGTATTCAAACTTTTCATGCTATTTATTCTATAACGTTTGGCCTTATTATATTCACGCAGAGTTTTTTTAATGGTTCCGTGTCATATTGGGTCACAACGAGATACCCGAAAATACCTCATCCTAAAACAAAGACATCTGTTGACAAGAAAAGTTAAGAAGAGAAAGAAATAAGACCACATTCTGGTTTTGTTTCCCCTTCAGAGAGCAAAGATTCTGGGAAATTTATGTACGTTAAATTTATAAGCGGGCACTTTTCCCCCCAAAAGATTTATTTGGCATGAAAAGTTACTTCCTGTAATCATAAAATCAAATGTTATTTACTCCTGTCATAACCATTCACATACTTCCTGTCATAAAAACTTGAACTTGGCTGGAATATTAAATAAAACATGCAAAAAACTACAGGTAGGAAGTGACTGTATAAATACATATTATGCTAAGTTCATAGTCCAATCTAAGAAAGGGACGAATCACCTCTTCTTGGAAAAACTAGTATTATACTTTATCATCTTGGCTGACTAATCCCACAGAATGAACTTGGAGGGTAGAAAGCTTTCTCTATTTGCTGAGCTCAATCAATAGTTTTAAGGTGGCTTCAGGATGCCTCCCAGGGGTACCGTACGGTACCGTATGTGCATCGGGCTGCAATGTTCTTGAGGAGTTCATGGCCCAGAGTTAGAATCGTGAAGAGTCAAAAACTTACACTGGGTAGATGCGCACATTTTAAATGCATGCCCACATTTTTCTTTGATGGCTGCATATTTCTAAAAGAAAACAAGCTTCTAAATTCCTAGGCTTCCGTGTGTCTGGTGGGAAAAGCAGAGCCAGTGTACACATACAATGATAGAAGAAAGTGTGTGTGAGCAGATTTGTTTACAAAACAGGGCCCAGCAAAGTCTGTTTCTCCATGCCACAGCAGGATCCATCCAACAAAACAAACACACAGACACAGAAGAATCTATGAGAATAGCTCTTCTTTCTGATGAAGGTATAACCGTTTGTAATTATAACTGAGCCTTAAGTTATAATGTGGCTTAGTCCTGAATTGGGAATATGTCAGAAAATCCAGTTTAACACACGCATGCGCGCGCACGCACACAGAGGTGTGTATACTTCTTTACAGCACAGTGGTTTCAACGGTCCTTCTTTGGCATTAGAACCTCAAAGTTATTTCTTCACACAGGCGTCTTCTCCTACCTTCAATCCTACATACTTCCATCTGGACAGGGTGGTCCTTTCAAACTCATCAGGAAACAACAAAACCAACAACGTCTATTTGTCTTAGCTTAATTAACTGTACGGCCACAGGACCAGGCTTGAGAGCTTGGACCCTGACCCTTCTTCAGGGAGCAGAGCTGAGCCAGTCGGTCGCCAAGTCTAATCAGCGCTTGTTTCCAGTGACTGCTGCCTTTGTCCTCTCCCGCCCATTCCCGATTCAAAAAAACATGTCGGACCTTTATCGCTTTGTTCCTGGACAACTGTGACAGCCTTTTTAATTGTGCACTTGCCAACGAGCAACTGCGTGGCAGAAGAACACAGTAAAGAGTAGGGAGATTGGGTTCTGGGTTTGCCTCTGCCGGATGCAAACCATGTGGTCCTGAGAAAGGTATGTGGTTTCCTTGGAACTTGGTGCTCTCACCTACAGCATGAAGAAAATGGTTATCGAACGATATGATCTAATCTGGGACATGCACAGTCACCAAATATGACCTTCTGAAACTTCGTTTCCTCAGGTAAATGCACACCTTAAAAATGTTCAGTGACCTGGCTAAAGTTTAAGTTCTTCAGCCTGAACTGAACGTGAAAGTCTCATAAAGCGTACGGCACCACACAACTGCAACAGTGACCCTAACAGGGATCATTTCTTGAGCTACACGCACTATGCATTACCCAGGAATTTTGTATATGTGGGCTCTAATCCCCGTGACCACTCCACAAGGTTGGTTTTATGACTCTACATTACACACCAAGGATCTGAGGTTCTGCGAATAACTCACCCAAGGTTATAGAATCTATTAAGTGCCAGGAATGGCATACAAATCTACATGTGGTTGATTATAAAGCCCACTAAGCCATACTGAGTGCTTTAAATGTACCATGTAACTACTTGAATGATCATTCTCTGAGTCCCTGTAGTTACCAGGATGCAAAAGGAAGCACCGATCGTCAGAATATAAACAACAATGACAAGGTGATCACTTAGTGTTAACGTCAGTATCTATTGCTGCTCACTTTCTCGGCTGCTCAGTACTGCAGAATAAAAATGCAAATACAATGTAGTTCACTTGTAACAGAAACTGCAGTTTTACACATAGCTGATAAAAGTGATGCTGGGGAACTGCCTGAGTCACACACAGTCACTGACAAATAAGGATCAAAGGGAGTTTGAACAGTTAACAACTGAGGAAGCAAAAGTCAACAGATATGATTACACGAGAGGTAGGCTCTTCAAGAGAATGGCTTGTGTATCAAAAGATTAAGCGAGGTCCTTGGGGAAATTAAATGCTTCTAACAAAAATCACCCTCTTTATGATTCTGCCACAGAAGTGAACCATCTTTGGTCTAAGAAATAGCCTATTGTTTCATCATAGTCCAAATTTCTGTTGTATAATGTAAAACAAACTGAGATTCAACTTTCCTTAAACTTTTCAAGACTTAATCCCAATAAAATCTTTTTTTAAATTTTACTGTTTAAAATATCTGATTCAGTTTTAAGTCAATTCTCTAAAAGTAACAGTCGTCTTGGAGCGGTTATCTTCAGGTAACAAGGACCTCTTGAAATGGGAATAACAGAAAAAGGAAGAATAAAAGAATTACTGATATGCACATAGTAGTGAACAATAAGAGAACTAATTCTCCAGCCCACAAATGGGAAGTAATCCCCTAGGTTTCCTCTCATTTCAAGATTCTCAGGCTTACCCAGCCCAAAACACCCAAAAAGAAGACCTGCTCATCAGCTCCATGCCCTGGTCCCACCACTGTATCTATGGTGGCATAGATACGGCATTCATATGGCATCAGGCTAGCCTCTGGGCAAGTCTGATTGTCTAGGCAAAACTAGACCGCAGTCTAGTAAACTGTGTAAATTCTAACTTTACAAGATCCACTCCACCTATTCTATCTTTATCTAGTTACCTGAAGATCTCTACTTTTTTTCCCCAGAAGACAAGAGTTTATAAACTGGAAGAATTTTGTCTTATGATAATTCAAGTTATAAAGGCCTCAACGTGTATCAAGATCCCGCCTGACACGTGTATATACACCTCTGTATAAAATTAATGGTTTTGGTTTCTGCAAATATCCTTCAATCAAGCGTTCAGAGAAGGGTTGTTTTGAGAAAGATTTAATGGGATTTGTAACATAAAACCTCAAAAGCGTATTATTGACTTAACCAAGACAATGCTGGAATACAAAATGTGATTGCTGTGCTTTTTCTCGTAACTGTCATGTCCGCCTCCAAGAATCTAATAAAATAACGTTGTCTCTGATGCCACAGAAACCCAAGAAGGCACGCCCTAGGGAGACTGAGTCTTAAGTCGGTGAATTCTGAGGCATGTAAGTAAGCGATCAGAACGTTATTAGTGAGCTTTTGGCCTTGCAAGATTGTTGTCTGCTGTAGGGATCTTGGCTTGTTACTAAACAGAGAGCGGTTTTGTGATACTTTGAAATAGCTCCTTCTCTCTGAAAAGCAAGAGGTGTTACTCTTCATAAGGAAAAATCCAGAGCCTGCGATCTACACCTTATAGTAGAGATTCTTTTTCATATACACGCAGAGGCTATACAAGCACAAAAATGCACCGTGAGAAGTTAATATGTAAGTAAATACAAGAGCTTTCTAGAATTCAGAAATCTGAAATTGGGGAACAGGGTGAGCAGAAGTGGGATGGGAAGAACGAGTGGCAGTTCAGCGGTTTTGAACTTCTGACTGTGATTCCGGAAGATTTTTAACACAACACTGGTTTTCCAAAAAGGGTTTTGTAGCACTGACCCCAAAGGCCAAAGGCAGCACGTAATGTCGCTGTTGCAGTGTACGTTAATGAAGGCCGTTGTGAACGATATGCTCTCTTTTAAGACTACACAGAAGCTGCATATGCAAGCAGATAATGCAGAGCAATGCTGCAGCTCCATTTACAGTCCTTGGGCGCAGTGAAGCCTGGGCTTCAGATGCTCAGGGTGGAATGCTTTCTTTGGAGAGCATTCAACGGAGAGCATTTGGTTTCCTCCATTTAACCAGGTCACCCAGGCATGGAATGCACAGCTCTGCCAGACAGAGAGCGTTGTGGATGCCTGAGAAACAACGGCTTGTCCAGGCTACTGATGCGAAGAGAGGCCACGGTTTCCTTTCTCTCTGCTTTAAATGGCAGCCTTGACGTCACAACAGCTAGGAACCGCTGGAGGGACAAATAAAAAGGCTCAAGCCAAGAGCGCCCTGCTCTGTTGCAGGGCCATTTTCATCCCGTTCTGGTATCTTCTGTGGCTGCAGAGAGTCAGCAAGAGCAGAGGTGAGTGGCTGGAGCTTAAAAACAGAGGCGGGCTCTGGGCTGATAAAACAGACCTTTGACCATGTTAATCATCACCTTCGAGAAACCTGGATGAACTACAGCTCTTGCATGAAGCTTGTTTCTGACCAAGTGGACTCCCCAGGGAATGCCTGGAGTGATGTTGTTCACGGTTCAGACCTCTGCATTTTCCCCAAAGAGCTGAACTTCCTGTATTTCAAAGCGGACCTCTTCTAAGAGGGACTGCCACAAACGTCCTGAGAGAGGCAAGGAGCTCAGGAGAGCAGGCAGGCAGTTTTTGCAAGAGACTTATTTTCTTCTATATAAAAACATCCTTTAGGGATTTTATAAGTTAAGTTCAAGCAATTAAACATGCACGTTTAGCACCCAACTGCAGGTGTTTGAACACATGGGTGAAAAATGTTCAGATGGCTGGCAGGCTTAATTCACCATTATCTAAAATGAGTTGTCTGTCTAAGTCATCACAGCAGTTTGAAAAGCATGATCTTTCATGTTTCAACCTTACCTCAAAATTATAAATTATATTTAGCTACGTGAGTGTCGGATCACTTATTTCCATTATAAGTGCAATGCTAACTGTAGACATACCGGGCAGTCTGCAGGCAGGATCTGAAAGCATCATGCCACTGCTTTCATGGAACAGAGAACAGCTTTCGGTTGCCACATGTTTACCCAAGTTCAGCCCTCTGCCTTTGAAGCAATAACAACTTTCACCAAACCCCAACCCTAGCCAGAACCCACAGTGCTCGGGGTCCTTTGGGACAGCCGAAGCTCGAAAACCAGGAGCTGATGGGACGTCTTTGAGGTGTGTGTGTTGTAGCAGCGCAACACACAGAGGGCAATGGAAACACCTGCTCTTATGACGTCTGTGCTCGTATTTAGAAGTTCAGCAGAAGGAACAACGCCTCTGAGCTACTTGGCCCCTTTTATAAGCTCTTTCCTTTCTTGATTTTTTTTTTAATATTTATTTATTTGGCTGCACCAGGTCTTAGTTGGCAGCATGCATGCTCTTAGTTGCAGCATGTGGGATCTAGTTCCCTGACCAGGGATCGAACCCGGGCCCTCTGCACTGGGAGCATGGAATCTTAACCACTGGACCACCAGGGAAGTCCCTCTTTTCTTAATTTGATGAGCACTCCCAAAGCATAACTTCCCTGTGGGTCATCGGGTCCGTCTTGTTTCAAGAGAATAATCTGCCATGAAGATATACTCACTTTCAAAGATAAAAGAGGGTATAATTCTGATATAAAATTCTCATTTAAGACCTCCTACAACAGAGCACACCCCTTCTTGCCTTCAGGTTGTCTTGAACATCTCTCAACCTCTGTAGGTATCTGAGGCCTGTTTTGCAATCTGGTCTTTGGACTCAAATGATCTTTACCTGGGTAGAGAACAAATTCCATGCCTTGTTTCTGCTGTTTAAAAAAAAAATCCAAGTATCTTCAGTGATTAAACAATGGAGAAGATACAGCAAAAATTATTTGTTAACTGCATTTTCTTTCAAATGACGGTTATGCTCAAGAGGTGAAACTTATTCTAGCTTTACCCTTGTTTTTATTTTATAAGAGCTTTTTATAGTTTAAGAACTGTAGTTAAATTTCCTCAGAACTGATTTATTAAACTTAAGTTTTCAAGAAGAGAATAATGGGATTTCTTAAACTATTAAGTTTCCAAAAGGAAGACAAATTATTTTTATTCTAATATAAAAGATGAGAGACTGAAAAGGAAAATTTTTTCCATCTGTATTTTGATTAGAATTTTTTAATGTTCAAATTCTTGGTTATAAACCACAGTAAACAGCCAGTCATTCATTAAGAAGCAACTATTGAAAAGGCGATATTTAAAGGAGAAAAAATAAAACATGATGTGATTAAAACCCCACGCACGTCTTCACTTCAAGGCAAACGCTGTGCCCATCTGGGTATTTAGAAGGTGCCAAATATCATTGGGATCTAGATTTAATTCATGTCATAAAGAAAGTACTGTGTTTAATTTGTTTACAAAAGACCTAGAACCTCATGGAAATGATGGTGGTGATATGGACGTGAAGTGAACTCAACATTAAAATGAGGTACTGATTTTTAAATTATTTAAATATACAATCAGTCACAAACATGAACAAACTTTCAATGATCTAGTGTTCTACTCCTAATGAGAAAAGGTAATTTTAAAGATAACCTTCAGCTTTAATAGGTTTCTGCTCTAATTTTCTCCTCTGTTCGGAAATCTTTAAAGGTCAGTCAGTTTAAAAATCCTGGCTGCTTTTAGTCAGAAGGGCCAAAGAAGAAGAGACAAGGTCTGTCCCGAGGGGACTCAAAGATGGATTGTGAGAATTTAAACCCTGGACATGTTGCTTGAACTGAAAGCACTGTCTCTGCTCGCTTTAGTGGTGAGACCTTGGGAAGGACCCGAGCTCCAGAGCCCTCTCTTCAGGTGACAGGAAGTACGAAGTGCACTGACCCCAGCAGCTCCCAGCACATGTGCAGAGATATCCACGTTCAGCTCCCAGCACATGTGCAGAGGTATCCACGTTCAGAAGTTAAGCCTGAGCTGGCCGACCTGCCGGCCAGGGTGGCCACCCTCAGCGGGGCGGTGGCTTTCCTTCCACGCTCTCTTGCCCACTGAGTCTTACATGAACAGCAGACCCGATCCCTGATTTCAGTCTAAGGACACTGATGGGAATTTTCCATGAAATCATCTTTAGGAACAGACAGCTATCATAAATACCACAGAAATGAGCTCTCCCTTTCCAAATTCCTCTGAAAGCGCCAGAGAATATGTACAGCCTTGCTCTACACTTATTTGTAACAAATAAAATAAAATAAAAGCTTCTCCTCCAGGTTATTACAACTCAACCAACAGTCATCAGCCAACCCTATAATGCACACATGAGACATTGGTTTTCACAAATTGTCTTTTATGCTTGTTAGGAAAAACTAACTTTTATCTATCTATCTATCTATCTATCTATTCTTTACCTATATGGAAACAAACTCATAATACTAATCTCCAACAGTGATTCCGTAGTAGGTAGCTTTATAAAACCAGTCCCCCCCCTTTTTTTTTGGCCATGCCTCGTGGCATGTGGGATCTTCCCCAACTGGGGATGGAACCTGTGCCCCTGTAGTGGAAGCACGGAGTCTTAACCACTGGACCGCCAGGGAAGTCTCTAAAACCAGTCTTTATGCTTATAAATCTACCCTCCAATAGGTGACAACAGAACAGCTCCGTCACTCTCCTTAATTTCTAATATGTACACGGAGAGGCAAACACAAGGTTTTATTGAGACTCTTACTGTACATGCTTCTTTTCTTCATAGCACATCATAACCTGCAGTTGCCTTTGTGCATCTGTACACTGCCTGTTTCTTCCACTAGTCTGTACATTCCATGAAGGCAGGATTAGTGTCTGTGTTTTCCTTATATAAACACCGTGGGATGGATGGAAGGAGGGTGGGGAAGGGGTGGGGAGGGAAGAAGAAAGAAGTAGTAAGAGGAAGAAGGGAGGGAGGGAAGGAAAGGAAGACAAGAGTTGCAACAGCAGCTACACTGGTTTTAGCAAAGACAAGGAGTGCTTCTTTTGGCATGAAATTAAAATTATTATGTATGTGACACGGAGGCACAAAAATAAGGAATAATTAGCTCCTAGATCTTTCATGTTTTATCTGTACAACAGCCACTACAGCAGGTAGCTCTGCTCACTGACTTCTCAGCTTATCTGTGTGTAAATACAGAGCTATGTTTCTTAAGTGAACAGTTTAAGAACTGTGACCAAGGTCCAGTATTTCTGCCCTTTTTATTCATTCAACATCTCTTGGAAACACAAAGCCCGATTTTAACTTTGGATATATCCATGTGAAGGCAGAACTAGCTCTCAAGCAACTCTTCTCATTTTTACCACCTACATAGAAATGTAGCTTCTGGTAAAGGATGCCTCTCAATGAGGAAATCATTTACCAATAATAAGCAGGGTCACTGGGGGCAGAGGACAACATCAGACCTGACAGCTAGGAAGGCAGGTAGTGTCACTAAGAGGATGCTCGAGACCCCTCCCGTCACCTGGCTCCAGGGGGAGCAATCCAAGGAGCCCTTTCCTCATGCAGCACGTCCTATGGGGGTGTGACGGGCACGGTCATCAACACAGGACTGTGGAGGGCTCGCCTGAGTTTACACAGCCCGCGACTGACAGAGTCAGGATGCAGCCCCAGGTCTTAAAGGCCGCGTCTGCTGCCTCATCTGGCCGCCAGGCTGCTCACTGCGCAGGCTCTGAACCGGCAGGGCCGCAGGAAGTGGCAGCAAAATCACCTGCACCACAGAGAAAGTGTGAACACAGACAAGCCCAAACCGATCATCATAGCTTTGAAGCACCTTGTCTAGGAACAGTTACCGACAGGAAAGTTAACCTGCTGAGCCAAGCGCAGACCTAATCAGGTCCGTTTTTGCCACGAATGCCTAAAGCCCTTCTTTCGGGGCAGAGACGAACCTCGACTCCCATCATCTGTGGCTGCCGTGGGAATTACGAGAATTAAAAGAAATAACGCCTGCCCTTGTGCACCTTAACGCTGAGGGTCTCCTGCGAAAACTGCCTTCAAACCCAGCTCCCATGTGAACACAACCAGACCAGCCCTGGCAAGTCAGCTTTCATCTTGCTCAATCCTTTCTCTCAGTTTTTCTCTATCAGTGTATCACAAGTGTTATCGGTTGAGGGTCTACAATACATCTGGCATTCTTCTGATGACAAAATAAAAAAATCACTCCCTGTGCCCTCTGCACTCAAGTACTTTATGATTCAGATTTTGTTCTCCCTTCTGGATGCCTATAATTTCTTCTTGACTGACTAGGGTTTAGAAAACATGGCACGTTCACAACCGTAGGGAGTTAACTGCACGGCACCCATCACAGAGCAAGAAAGGCAAGAAAGGTGTTAGCTCTGACTGCTGGGCTAATTCACCTGGGTCCTGACCTGTATCACCTATGTCCCAGGAATGTAGCCTTCCCCATCACACCCCCGATGGCAAGCAGCTGTGACATGCTGATTCTGTGGGTAGGACGTCATGCGTTCCAGCTTCATTTGCAAGAGTATTTCCAGGTCCAACTGCCGCCTCGTGGCCACAGCAGAGGTCCTGACCCCTTCAGCCAGCTCCACTGGGCGATGGAATCAAGGCCAGCGATCTATGATCTAATCCCAGTGCCAAGGTGAGTTTGTCAAAGGCCCTGAGAGCAAATTATGTTTTCCCTGCCTGGGGCTTGGTTTCTATGCTTTAAAAAGGATTCTCAGTATTTACTGCAGTAAAATTAAGCACTTTCAAATTTCTGCCAGATCCCCTGGAGAAATACGGTTTATTAACACAGAACAAATGCAGTGCCTGAAAGGCAGGAGACCCGGATCACAGTCCCTGGCCCACTACTGATTCACTGGGTGGCTTCAGGCAGGGAACTTAAATCAAGTGCATCATTTGAAACGGGCACACAGTGGACACTTGGCAGGTGGGCAGTGCCCTGTGAGGTCTGAGGCTGGTCCAGTGGCGCAACTAAGTCAGTGCAGACGAGGCCCTTTGCCAGGGCCCAGGGCCTTGAGTGCTGTTTTGTAGCTGGCTCAAGGTGGCCATGCTGAAATGTGACCATAAAATTTTTGAAAGCTTGAAGCTGAAGGAACTGGTTGAAACCTGTCCTTGAAATGAGGGGCAGTCCCACATATTAGGTAAGAGCACAGCTTTTAGGAGCCAACTCTGTGGATTCGAATCCTGAGTCTACCATTTTCGAGCTTTAGTTTTCTCGTCTGTAAGGTATGAATAAATACCATCTACCTGTCACAGGCTGTTGTGAGGATTAGATGCGTTAATTCTTGTAAAGTAAACACTAGGTGAACATTAGCTGTTAGCTAAAAGTTAACAAGGTATTAAAATCAAATGTAATAATTTATTAAGTATATATTTTTTCAGCTTCCAAAGCAGATTTATAGAGAGTTCCAGTTGTAATGAATGAAACTCCATGAGAGAGGTTATAATAAAATACCTAACCTTCTACACCCCTTTAGAGTTTGCAAGACACTTTCCCCTGTTTTCTTTGAGGTTCATATTCTCCTCATTTATTCTTTTACAAGTCACACTTCAGCAAAGTGACCAGGCAGACTGGAAAGACCAGAAGCAAAAAGAAAGATAAAAACTTTTTTTAAATAAAAATCTCAATCCATAGGTTCAATAGCATTCCAGAAACGGCTGGAGAAATAATGCTTTAGAGGCCATCTGCATGCTGGTATCTCCATCTGAGACCTCTCCCCTGAAATACAAACTTGATTATCCACTTGCCAAGTCAACATCTCCACTGGAATTGCAACAGGCATCTCAAAGTCAACATGACTAAAACAGAACTCCTTCTTTTTCTCCCCTCTCCCCATAAACAAGATAATGGGTAAACTGTGATACATTCACACCTCTGGAACACTGCAGCAATGTACACAGAGGAACTGCAGCTATACTCCCAAAAACATGGGTGACTTTTACAAATATGATATGGGGGAAAAACGTAAGCTACAAAAAACTACACATGGTGTGACACCATTTTTTTACATATCTCAAAATACCTTTAGCAACGCACATTTGTGTGATAAGATTTATATGTTTGTTTAAAATAAATCGAGAGAATTAAAAACACAAATTTCAGAATTGCAAGGAAGGTGGAGAATAGTGGGAAGGAAGTTCACAGAGGGATCCAGAAGCATCTGTAATGTTCTAGTTCTTAAAGCAGGTGGTGGGTCACTGGAGTACATTTTTTAAAACTGTGCTTGAGAGCTTACGTGTATGTTATGCATAATCTTTTGTATATATCAAATAATCAACAAATTAAAAAGACAGAAATACAACCCGTAAAAATGAACTGTGCTGAAAGTTAATACTTTAAAACAAACTAAGCAGTGAAGGAGAGTAAATCTTGCTAAAAATATGAAGAAATTAATGTATACTCATAAAGTTGGGTTATAGAATATAATTATTTTTACAAGGATGAATAAAACGCATATGTAATACATGGATCAAATGCCAAGGGAAAAAAAATGACTAGGTTTAGAGGTCAGAACATATTTACTTATCGGGGACCTTTTTTCGCTAGGCTCTCTTTCTTAAAAACAAAATGGATTGATTGATATTACTTGTTTAGCGTTCCCTGTTTAGCAGGTGGACGATCCAAGGCCGCTAAGGACGAGAACGTCTCCCTGTCCTGCCCGGGCTTGGGTCTCTCAAGGCTCGTCCAGGAGAAGCCCAGCACCTCACCTGGTGAAGGCCCGTGATTGTGGAGTTACCCTTCTCTCCCCCATCAGCACTGATAGCGGCAGTTTATTGTAGACAGACTTAAAATATACGCTTTCTTTTTTCTAGAGCATCTAAGTTGCAATTCTTAAAATGAACACAGCATCAGAGTCTATTTTTGAAGGAAGTGACCAAGCTCAAAGCAGCACTAGGCATGATGTGCCTTGTTTATTTATCTGTTCGAACAGGCAATGAAACAAAAAGAGGCCTGTGTATTCCTTGTGCTTTTCAAATAGGAACTGGATCTATCTGAATGGCCAGGGAGGAGAAGACAGTTTGATTTAGATTTGGCATGGGTTTAGGGGAAGAAATGTCTTTGTAACTGGTCCTAAATATTATGGCAACTTGGACTGAGTCAGTCTCCAAGGGAGAAGTCGCCACATGTTATAACAGAAGCCAGTGGGCTTGGCAAGGAAGGGAATGAAAGAATTACAATTAAAGCAACACCATTTTTCCACCATGGCGAAGATGCGCTGGCCAGGACCATGGCCTGTCCTCCTTTTCCATGGCTGATCAAACTAGGCACTGCCCTTTCAAATCAGTCTTTATCATCATATTCTGAAGAACACTAAATGCTGAGATTAATGTTAATTTCTAATGAATTCTTAAGGAGAACTTTTTCTTCCTCCTTACTAAATAAAAAGAATAAACGATTCAGAACAGAGATTCAAAAAGAGGAGTGCCAGCAAAAATTCCGTTAAGAAGGTTGACAGAGTACATCTTTCAAATGTACTTATTAATTTTGGAGCTCCAATAAGATAAGACTGTGACCTGTTTTGATGCATGCTTCCGCCCCCCACCCCCCACCCCATTTAAATTTCTGAAAGTTAGATTCTTGCCTACCTGTCTTGCTATTTTAACTGGTCATTCCCAAACATAAACTGCCCCACTTTGAAGCTTTCCAAAGCTAAGAGGAGGTGAAGTCTGGCACAAAGCAGGCTGTCAGTGAGCGCTTACTGAGTGAATCTGCATTTCTGCATGGCCTTGAGTTGGATGTAAATTCTAAGGCTTCTTACATTAACAGTAATTTTTCGGTGAACATCTTCATAACTTACTATTTCCAAGAGGAAAAATAAGCTTACATAAATGGTACTGAATACAGTATCTGGTTTTCATTTATGAGAAGCAAAGGAAAGGAATTTTGAGGAAAAAATGAGACAAAATATAAATATAAATCATACAGTTTCATTTTACAAAGTGGTTTTCCAAGTATACTGCGTATTTCACTGAAAAAGAAAGGAGATATATATGTTTGTGAGATAGGTAGGTGACAAACTAAGGGGTATGTGTGTGCATGTGTGCAAGACCAAGAAAGCATGAGAGACACAGACAGAAGGAGAGACAAAGAGGAACCTGGAATAATTAAAGAAACAGAGAGTTTAAGGAATGTTTTAAAAATACATAATTGATGATTCCTTAAAAGCACCAGAATTCCTTAGCTGTTGCCCTAGACCAGTGTGGCATACCAGCTATGAAAAGTCGGTCCTGAATGCTAATGACAGGGATGTACACAGTACCATGCAGATTTCTTTTGGGAGGGAGAGCTACTGACAGAGCCATGTAGCACTGACTGAAGCCCAGGCTGATAGGCTCATCTTGAGGAGAAAACACCCTCAAATAGGTGCCTGAGGGCTAAACCCACATGCTCTGTAATACCCTCTCTCCCCATCCCCACGGCTATTTGGGAGTGATCTCAGAGAACGGAGTGAGTCCGTCAGTCACTCAACATATATGTATAAGAACCTACTACGTGTCAGGCACTGCACTTGGTAGATGCAGAAATATGATGATGAACTCAGTGAAAAACAAAGTTCCTGCCCTCATGGACACCAGGGAGCTGGCGGCAGAG
Source organism: Monodon monoceros (assembly GCF_005190385.1). Lineage (NCBI taxonomy): Eukaryota > Metazoa > Chordata > Mammalia > Artiodactyla > Monodontidae > Monodon > Monodon monoceros. Next base: position 83,574,417 of record NW_021703776.1, read on the forward strand.
GTACAGCAGAGTGACTGAGAACAGGGCTGGGGTCATTAGATGAGGTTTAAATCCTGCCCTGGAAAACAGTTTAACTCCCTAATTACTGCTTTCTTTATATGTAAAATGGGATGATAATGTTGAGAAGATTCCAGGAGATCATGTTTGTAAAGCACTTAAAACAGTCCCTGGCACACTAAAGGCCCCATAAATGACAGTTACGAGGGTTACTTCCTCAGAGAACTGAAGGACACCCACAAAGAAGTTTGCCACCTTCTTCCCCAGAACACACCCCAAATTGCTGGACAAGGAACTAAGCCACATCACCACTTGATCACATTTCTGTATGACTTTTGGCAAGTCAGGTAGCCAACAGTGTCACTGAGCTAGACAGGAAAGTCTAGTCGCTAAAAATATACCCCAGCAAGAATATACCCCATACTGTTGCTATAATGGGAATGTTTTCTGTTTCTCAAGGAGGTAGCAAGAGAGTATCACTGGAAGGCCTCTTGAAAAATCACTTAGAGCATTTCTCTTTTAAAACAAGCCCTGGGCTTCCCTGGTGGCGCAGTGGTTGAAAGTCCGCCTGCTGATGCAGGGGACGCGGGTTCGTGCCCCAGTCCGGGAAGATCCCACATGCCGCGGTGCAGTTGGGCCCGTGAGCCATGGCCGCTGAGCCTGAGCGTCCGGGGCCTGTGCTCCGCAACGGGAGAGGCCACAACAGTGAGAGGCCCGCGTACCACAGAAAAACAAAACAAAACAAAACAAAAAGCCCTACCAAAGCACCACTAACCATGATGAAGGTTCTAGATGATGGCCCCAAAGGGACAGATGAGAGGCTACATTCAGGACATCTTAGACTGAGAAGCAGTAGAGCAGAAGGGTTAGGAGCACAGGCTCTGGAGCCAGGCTGCCTGGGCCCCACGCCTGGCTCTCTCACCTGCTGTGCAGCAATGACCATGCTGCTCACTGGGGCTCGGTGTGTAAAATCGGTCACAGGGGGTTAATATCAGTCCCTATCTCATTGGGTAGTTGTAAGAATTAAAATCACTAACATCTGTGAAGCAATTATGATAGACCTGAGCCCTAGAAAAATAGTCTATAAATGTTAGCAATAATTATGCCTGGCAAACCCAGTACCTTTATTATGCTGCTAATAGGCATGTGAGAGCCAAATAGCAAGAGAGCAACTGAACCACACCCGAGGAGTCGGGAGTCCTCTCCTTGGCCCTCACATCTTCTTTCTGCATCACACTGGGTGCACCACATCCCTTCTGTAATTCACTCTCCTCACCTACACGACAAGCAATATACATCTCCACCAGGAATGCCTAGAGAGCCCTGATGCCGTTTTTTGCTAATATCAACAGCAGCTGAACAGTTTAAATTTCTGTATCTTCCTGTCTATATTAGTCAGAGTTTTCCAGAGAAAGAGAGCCAATAGGATGTGGTGTGGAGGGGGCGGGGGAAAAAGAGACAGAGATCAAGAGATGGAATTTTAAGGAAATGCTTAGGCCAATTCCACTGGGGTTTGACAAATCCGAAATCTGCAGGGCAGGCTGGTGACCCAGGGAAGAGATGATGCTGTGGTCTCAAGCCGGCAGGCAGTCTGGAGGCAGAATTCCTTCATCCCTGGGGGACAACAATCTTTCCCTCTTAAGGCCATCAATGGATTGAATGAGGCCCACATACCTTATGGAGGATAATTTGCTTTTCTCAACACCCCTGATTTAAATGTTTGCTTTACTCAACACCCCTGATTTAAATGTTGATCTCAGCTTTACTCAACACCCCTGATTTAAATGATCTCAGCTAAAAATACCTTCAACAGGTATTTTTATTCACCTTCTTGACTGGTGTTTCACCAAATACCTGGGTACTGTGACCTAGCCAAGTTGACACATAAAATTAACCATCACACTATCCTTTCAGAAGAGATGGTGTTCAGACGATCCTTTGCTGCAGGAAAAGCCTCTAAGAATGCACAGCAACTTCACTTTCTGAGACCAGATTAGAGGCAAGAAATTCAGATGAGGCACCCATTTCTTTAGAGATGAATTCTAAGGCTGAAGAAAAACCTTGAAAGCAGACATAGAAGATGGTATCTGAATAGTAAGTAGGAAGAGTCAGGAGAATGTACTCCAGTCCACAGAAAGGACAAGCCTTTAGAACAAGGGCTGCAAACTCAGTACCTATACAGGCCAGACAGATAAGACAAATGAGTGAAACGAACAGGGTGGGGGACATGCAGAGTAAAACTGCTCCCCAGCTTCTAGCCGAGGAAGGCTCCAAGTCCAGCTTTCTTTCTGCAACAGCTCGAGGGCACACACAAGCATGAGCCCGTGGGAGGACAATCGACTTTCGATCAGGTCAAAGGAGCCCTGTCTCTCTCTTCCACCACTCATTAGCAGCATGACCTAGAATAAGTTCCTTAAAACTCTCCAGGCCTCTGTTTTGTTTGTAGAATGAGGTCACTGCCACTTACACTACAGAATTATTGTGAACACTCAGGGAAAAGTGCCCAAAATGTGACAGTTGATATACATGCTTCCGACTTTGCTTTTATTAACCACCATTTATATGGCACTTACTATGTGCAAGGCACTACTTTGCAACTCATTTAATCCTCACAACAACCCCACGAGGCAGGTACTCATTTTGCAAAAGAAGCAGGGAAAGGGTAAATAATTTGACCAAAGACACACAGCAGAGAATACTAGAAGATTGTCAAAAGATATAAAACAATAGGACTATTAGATGCTATAATAGATTCTATCCCTCCAGCTACCAGAAGATTCTCTGTCTTTTCTTTCAACCTAAAATTTGTCGCAAGTGTAGGTGATGCTTGCTGCCGGTACCCATTGACTCCCACTCACTCCTCCACGGCTTGCATGCCCCGCCCCCACCACTCCATGAGCCTCTCCCTTAAAGGCACTCATGACTCTGGGCTCAGCAATCCGAAGGCCTCTCACAGTCCCCCCACCCCTTACCCCTGCGTTAGTGGGGCACCTCTCAACAGTTCCTCTCCGCAGCACCAACGTCCACTGGCCTTCTAAGGCTCCGAAGTTCCCCGTTTTCCCCTTTGGAAGCTCCTCCGCGGTATCCTCCCACCCCTTACCCCCCCACCCCAGAGGTGAGTCCTAGGGCCCTTTCACTCTCTCCTCGAGCTCCTCTCCTCGCTCTGACGCTGTGCACGCAGTCCGTGGAAATCACGTTTTCAACTCACACACCTCAGTGCCCAACCTCCACACCTACGCAGCAGGTAGTGACCGACCTACACGCTGACCCTCTCCCCTGCAAGTCCTGCCAGCAACCTGTGTGACTTTAACCTGCACATGAACACCCGTCCAGCACGGGTCTGTTAGCTCCTTAACCTCCTCATATCCCACGGCCAGCTCTCCCCTCCTCTGGACCTGTCCACTCCAACGACCTTGCTCTCTTACTATCACTTGAACTGCTTCACTTCTGAACTAGTACGTGCTGATGTCCCTCTCTCTGACCACGATCCCCTCTCCTTCAGCTCCCTTTACTAATTATTTAGGATACCAGTTGGTTACGCAGGATAACCAAACCTAATAATCCTAAACCCCACATCTGATCCTTCCACCGTGTCCCCTAGGAAAGTACCAGCAACAACCCAGCTGCCCAGTTAAGAAACTTACATGTTAACTTTTATCCTTCTCTCTCCCTCATCCCCCATATCCAACAACCCCGCAAATTCCATATGTCTACCATTCTTAAACATCAACCAGAGTCTCTCTATCCGGATCACCCTCACCTCTCATCTAGAATCCTCTCTCCAGTGAACTCGTGACCAGTTTTCCTGCTTCTGGTACTTGCTTCCCTAAAATCTATTCTCCAGCAGACAGAATGGTCCTTCTAAAACATAAGTCTAATCACATCACCCCAGTGCCTAAAACCCATGAACACTTCCCATGTCCTTAACGAGATGATCAGATCCCCTAATACAGCTTCTGGGGCATTTCTTGATCTAGCTGCTGCCCACCCCCCTGGCCGTATCTCCTGTTTTCTCCGTTTCAGCACCACATAATTTCCAGTTCTTCAGATGTATCATGCTTCTCTCTTGCCTCTGGGGTCTTGGTACATTCTAGTTCCCCTACCTGGAATATGCCTTTTTCTTCCTTTTTACCTTGGCACTCATCATGCAAGTGTCATGTTAAGTACTATAACTTCCTTCAGAGACTTCCTGGTCCCCAGACTTGGTTAGGTGCCCCGGGTCGGTGTGCCTGTAGCAAATCTGCACTCCCCTCCCCCTACATTACAGTCACCCCACAGTATGGAGTCTCCCTCGCCAGCCTGTTCTGTAGGGTAAGACCGTGGCTCTCTCGTTCAGCACTGTATTCCCACTGCCACGCGGTGCTCGTCCATAAGGACACTCAGCGAGTAGGTGTTGAATAAAGGAGCACGCAGCTGATTCTGAAATCCCCGTCTCTGATCCTCTTAACTTTGTCCCTGAGATTCAGCTCCACAACTCCAGTTGCCTGATGGATGTCTTACCAGTATCTAATCTGAACATGTACAGAGTGCACAGGGATCATCTTCTCTCTCACATCTGCTCTCTTCAAAACCTAGTACAGTAGAAAGAGAACAGGTATGGAAATCAGGGATGCCTGGAATATGCTGCTCTATATCCTATTAGCTGGGCAGCTTTAGACAAATCTTTCTCCGAGCCTTAGTTTTCTCATCTCTGAAATAAGGGCAAAAATACCAACCTCATAGGATTAGTCTAAGATTGAATGAGATGATGTATGTGAAATGCCTGGCAAATGACATAGGAATAACAAATGGCACCTGAGTTCAAAAATCTGGAGTTGGGGCTTCCCTGGTGGTCCAGTGGTTAAGGCTCCGCACTCCCAGTGCACGGGGCCTGGGTTTCCTCCCTGGTCAGGGAGCTAGATCCCACATGCATGCCACAACTAAAGAACCTGCATGCTACAACGAAGACCTAGTGCAGCCAAAATAAATAAACAATGAATATTTTTTAAAAAAAATCTGGAGTAATTCCGCTTCTATCCTCCTCCCCGCCAGGCAACCCCTCTCATCCAGGCCCATTCCAGTCGTGCCCCCTCACTTAGGCCCCCTGCACCTCCCTCCTGGACTATCACAGCAGCTCTGCTGGGCTTCCCTGGCTATGGTTTTCTCACTGTCCAGGCCACCCCACACACTGATTCCAGAAGATCCTATTGTCATTCACCTGACCGAAATTCTTCAACTGTTCCCGTGACTTAGTAGCCAGTCTAAATCGTTCAGTCATAAGCCTTCACAGCCCTCCTGGGCCGGCCTCAACTGACCTTTGCTGCCTTCTGTTCCCGTTAGTCACTTATACACACACTGTTGCCCAGCAACAACACATTAGTCACTGCCCACTCCGCGCACCAGTTCTTCCCATCCCTTTCTATATGTCTCTGCTCATGTGTCCTTGGACTCAGACCCTCGCAGTCCTCAAGTCCAACACCACCTTTCTTGGTCTGGCCAAAGCCTCTTCGATCCATGATGCATTTCTTGATGGCCCAGCCTGAGAAAAATCTCTTCTACAAATGTGTAGTGTGTTTATGTCTTTTCTTTTATACATTTTATCTCTCTTCTCTATGTTCATCTGTGCACGGAGCCTTAGCTCCAAGCTCTCCGCAGGCAGCATGACGTCCGGGCCCACACTGTCATGCTCAGGAAAGGCACCCAGGAAACAGCAGCTGCATGTGCACACCCACAGGGTCCTGCTGAGGCTGTACCAGCACCTGGGGGGCTGCAACTGTCAAGCTTCTGCTCAGCTCCTAGAACAGTGCCTGGCATAGAGCGGCACTCCACAAATAACTGTTAAGTGGACTTATCCACAGGGAGATCACCTATTGGCTGTGGGACAGAAATTCTGTCCCCGCGGAATAAAACACGAAAGAAGACCTGAGGAAGCCTTTTCTCTCCCATGATATACTGAGAATGCAGGCCAGCTTCAAGTTCACTGTCTCCCGAAAGCTAGACAGCTACTCTCAGCAATCAATACGGCATGTAACGCTTTGGTATATCTAATGTGTCCAGAGTACTCAATTTTAACATGTAAGTAAGAATCATTCCTCAAAAACAGTCTCCTTTGGAGAACATGGAGTTACTCTAACAATGTCCAAAATCTTTTGCAGACCTCACCTTTTATATAGCCACAACTTCTTTGTTTGAAAAAAAAAAAAAAAAAGATGTCTATTACAGAATGAACACCTTTTCTCATAAGGCTTTCAACTAGCTGAGAATTAAAGAATTTCAGAAATAAAATTCCCATCTCCTTATCCTTAAAGTAGAAGGTGTTTTTCAGGGCTTTCATTTCCAAAATTCTATTATGTAAGCCACTTTATAAATCACGTACACAACAATCCTCATTTTTCCATCAAGTTTGTTTTTGTTTTTTTTGCGGTACGCGGGCCTCTCACTGTTGTGGCCTCCCCCGTTGCTGAGCACAGGCTCTGGATGCGCAGGCCCAGCGGCCATGGCTCACGGGCCCAGCCGCTCCGTGGCATGTGGGATCTTCCTGGACCGGGGCACGAACCCGTGTCCCCTGCATCGGCGGGAGGACTCTCAACCACTGCGCCACCAGGGAAGCCCTCCATCAAGTTTTAACTGCCCCCCTCCAACCCCGCCGGGCTCTGGCAACACCATGCACCACGTGTATCTCTGTTATAGTACTTGTCAATCTGTGATGTTACCTCTTTACATGTCATTTATCCCACTCAACTGTCCTCCTGGAGGCAGGCCCCTGACATGCCAGTTTCTGAATCTGCAGTGCTGACTGCTGGAATATAGTCGGTGGCTCAGTAAATGTTTACATGAATCAATGACTCAAATCAGTTAATGGATCATAAACCTTTTCATCAGACCTAACTACTGGCTCCTTCCTACCCTCCAAGGCCAGAGAATTCCCATCACTGTGGATAATAAAAAAGGATGGGAGGCTTTTAAGGCAATGGCGAAAAAAAGTTTTGAATGTGTCCTTGGCAAAGATGGCATCGCTGTAGGAGAAGTTTAAATTCTTCCCAGCTAACACAGTCCTTTAAGGAGGCAACATCCATTTGCACGTCTATGTGTCTTTTGCTCTGTGAGTTAAAATATTAATTGCATTACTTTAGAGTCACACCTTATACATGTGCTTCATTTAATTAGTTTATTTAGTTGCCCTGAAATATATACTGATGGGTAAAAACAAATTAGTGTAAATCACAACTTTAAAAAGATAGTTAGGGAAGCATCTAGTTCAATGTCCAAATTACATGAAAAAGCGAAAAAGACCCGCCCGCTCAGCACCGTGTACCCTTCAGTGATTAGGAAATGAGCTACTTTTCAGGTATCATCCAATCCAAACTGTTGTCAGTGTCTCCAGAATCTACAGACTGCTCTTCCCAACGTTCAACAACATAAGCACATCTTAGTTTCCAAGAAACCTCATTACAGGTTGATGACAAATTTGAAAAATTACTCTAAATAAAATTACAGACAATGACTCTGACATTTGGGCTTTCCAAACATACTGCTATGGGTTTAAGAAACACATTTCCACGTCACAGAGAGCTCCAAAAATCAGTATATTCTGCGGAGTCCACTATCTACCTCTTGGGGAGGCTTAACAGAGTGTGTTAAGGACCAAATCTTTTCAGATAACGGCTGGCACTTTGCTAGGTTTTGTATATGAAAACTGAAAACAAAAATAACCAAAGGGTGTAGAATTTTTCAGTTATAATAAATTTTCTATCAAAGACAGAAAGTATTATTTCATATTCTCTTAAATATTTTTAAAAGCAGCACATATTTCTTCCATTTAAAGGTGTGGAAACCGAGGCAAGAAAGCTCAATCATTTTGTTAGAATACTCCATGTTTCAAAAGCAGTTAAAGCCATGACCCCAAACTATAACTAAACTCTCCAATAACCTATTCTCACGAGAAAAGGTTTAAAAGGCTTATTGCTTAACTGAAGGATAATCAATGCAAGTTATTTCAATGACTGGACCAAAAAAGCTGCAGTTGACCAGCAGACCACTGAGTATCCTGGAGACCTGTTAACCTCTTTGTCCACAATTTCCCTTGAGATTATATATATATAGGTGTATATATATATATATATATATATATATATATATATATATATATGTAAAATAATTAACAGGTGTCCTTGGTTTTGATAAGAATAATATTCCTGTACATCCTCACTGGACAGCTACGTGCTGCCATCTTCTACATTATGTCCGGTGGAGTGTAAACAATTTTTCATGAAAAAACAAAATCAATAAAAGTAGAACCCCCCACTTTTTCTGCCAGTAGTGCCCTCAGCGACAAAAGGGGCAATGACACCAACAAAGGGATTACAATACTCTCAGACAGAATTCAAGCAGAATTCTAAGTGGATAAATTCATGTTATAAACTTTTTTTTTTTTTTTTTTTTGCAAGTGCCTTGCATGCTTATGTTACTATTCATTCTGAGATAGACAGATCATCAATAACCTTCTGGGTCACTGACTAGGGAGAAAGCCGACTATAAAAAAGAGTGGGAGAAAAATAAGAGGGGGGGTTGCTTCCTTCCACCCCAGACCCCCTACTGCCTTGAATGAAAGAAGACAGATGGCAGCCACCTTCCCCTTTAATTAGGAGGGGCAGCTCAGAGGGGACAGCCCTGCTCACTTGGCACCATCTTTAACAAACCGTTTCGATGGTAATGCTCTGCTCATTCACCCTTGTTTCAAACTGTTCGCAATCTTTGATTTATAAACCAAATGTCTGTAAATTTAATTGTGAAAAACTATAGCTCTGAGCACAACACTGAAAGTACCTTCAGAAAGAAGGTACTTAAAGATGTTTGCTGAATTAATAATTCACAGACATTCATATAGGGAGCCTGGAGTGTTTCAAACGAAATACAGACACCTCAAGTCCTACCATCACCACTTTGAGATAAAATGGGAACTCCCACGGCACAGAAGCCCGAACTTAAATTCACACTGTATTCCACACTAGAGTTAGAAGCTAAGACCCCTGACTTCTGCTTTCCAACGCCACACTACAGACATGCTGCCCCCTTCTACCTTCAAAGTGTCACTGTTTAAGTTCAGAGAAGTCAAGAAAATTCTCCGGTAAAAGCAGTCCCTTTTATGAGGATAATTTTAATTACAAATCACAAACCACTCTGCATTTCTATTCGTTTTGCATTTTCAAAACCACAGAGCTTTGTATTAAAAATTTATCAAGCCATGTAACATCTCTGGAGACAGGACCAGCATAAAAAACAAACAAACAAAAATGTAAGACGGGCCAAGTGTCAGAATCAGGCTGGTGTCACAGAATCTTCTGTGCCGGAGATGAAGCCTCTTAATTATTATTTTTTAAAGTTATTGAACATATTTTCTATAAATCTACAAGGCACGAAACTTTCTAACATGAAGGGAAAATTCGGTTAGGACTTTATACATTTTATCCCATTTTTATATTAATTTATTTTCCCAACATCATTAAATAACTTGTATTCTTCAGGTCCTTTCCATTTCCTGACAGGCTTTAAAATTACAGCCTTTTATCCAACAGCCATTCCCACCTAGTGTCTGCAGTTCCCACGTGCAGACACCCCCGTCCTCATACCTGTCTTGTACACGCACCCTTCCTGCTTCCCAATGGAAATAAGGGCAGCGAACTGGGGCTGTTTTGCTAGATATGCTCCTGGCTGCAGCTCATAAAAAGCCCTGTCTGTGTCACCCACCGTCACTTAATTAATGGCAAAGTTCTTGAACCATTTAAAAAGAGAAAAAAAGAGAACTTTTTGTTTTCTCATTGATGATAAATTTCAGTCTCTTTTTACCTCTTAACAAGCCAGCCAGCAGCTAGATACAGGAAGAGAGACAGAAAAGATAAAAGAAGCAATCAGCTATTTAACAAACTTCATCTCCTACTTCCCAATGAAAAGGAAAAAAAAAAAAAACCTTGGCATTTGCCAGATGCTGAGTGTTTAATAATGTTAGCAAGAAAAACATGTAGGAGAGACTGACTAAAAACAAACAAAACTTACTTTGTTTTCCAGCACAGTAAGCAGGTCCGGAACGAGATGAGGGTAATTCCCTTCCTCAAGGCCCCTGCTTTCACTTTATAAGCTGTGTTTACACTTAACATCCAGGTTTGCTGTGGAACTCCAAAATGCCTGCGCTTCTCAGGATGCCCCAAGTTCACAGTTCAACTCAGAAGCTTCACCAAGGGCCAGGAATCTCCAGGGCAGACCAAGGCGACCTCTGGGCGCCACGTGGCACCACTGCTGCTATTACCACACGCACGCCTGGGACACCCACTTGTTAGGTCAGGAACCAGGCCACCAGCAGATAACAGCTCAGACGAGCATTCAGAGACTTGAGCCTCTGGCATTCTCAGGTTCAAGGTTGGAAAATGTATTAAGACGAGAACCATGCAGTCAGCAGCATTCTGCGCCATTAACTTTCTCGCACGTAGATGCCTGTCTAAATAAGTGTGAAAGGTACAAAATTAGAAGGAGTGTTTTACTGGTGATGGTGATTGGCATTTGCCGTGTGCTGGGTCATACCTTGCTCTCTAAAACTGCATTTAAGAATCCTAGATCAGCAGTATTTTCATTTCCTCTGTGGAAACTACAGAGAATCAATTAAAAAAAAACAAAACAAAACAGGGAAAAAGTATAATTCTGCTTAAAAATGTAACCCTTACTAAATCTCATCTGGTTAATTTTTTTTTTAATCCAAAAAGTAGGAAGAAAAACCCAACATATAAATTTGATGTTTGTTTTGAAAAATTACTTCATCCATGTACTGTCCAGCTCATAAAAACAAACCTTCTTCCAGCAAAACGGGACACTATGACCTTGTTTACTGCAGTGTTTTGAAACTGCTGTCTCGTAACTCCTGACATCACTGGACATGTATTAGCACCTTTACTGCTGTTGGCTGCACATGCTGCTACCCTGACTGTCTTGAACCACCTCTGGTTGAACAAATACTCCACACAACACTAGGGATACTGGCATTAGCATTAAGCCCACAGAACTCACATGATACCTTTTGTATTATGTCACATCTCTCTGATCACTTTTACAAGAAAACAAAAGCATCCAACCTCTGATACTTTTTCAAGTCCCAGCATCCAGACCTGGTACAGACCATTCTTTCTTCTGACCCTCTCCTTGCCCAAGAGAGGGGCTTCTTTCCTCACCGATCGCCATATTGGCAAGAATTTCTGCCACAGAGCTTTACTAACAGAAGATCCTGACCTACTTTCTCCCAATAAAAAAATTCCCACAAACTTTCCTAGAGGATAATTTATTTTAGTGTATTTTAGAGTTTCAAAGAGCACTGTTGCTGCATTTTCAATTTTGATAAAGTCAGATTTATCCATTTCTTTTTCTTTTATGGAACACGATTTTGGTATTGTATCTGACTGTTACATTTTTAAAGAAATAATTTTCTCCTGTAAGTCTGACATTTCCCTTCTGTGTTCTTCAATTCTTACTCTGGATCTAGCAGAATTAAAAAAAAAAAAAAGAGGATAGTTGCAACACAATTTAATTGTGTAAGTCACAGTAAAATTTGAGCGAACATCTCCCATAACCCATCTCTTTAAATAAAACTAAATTCTGGTCCTACAGTGGTAGTGCAATTTTACAGAGAAGTATTTAAAAACCCAAGTTTAAACTATCTGAAATCAACTGCTAACATTCCTGTTCCTTTCCTGAAACAATTTGCAAAACATCAAGTCCTCAAACTATAGTCACCAAGAAATAAAAAACACCAAATACATACTTGAGCAATTATGGCCCTTGTTTGTCAGAGAAGAATAAAAAGAAAAGCGTCCAGGGTTAATAAAATTAATTAACTCTAGCTAAAGAACTACTAAAAAGACCCTCCAAATATCATGCCGTTACTATGACAACTTCAAAATTGCTTTGAGAAAATGTGAGGGATTTTTAGATTCATGATAAACCAAGTGTCATCCAGCCTGCTAGAAATTACTTTCATTTATATCAGGCAGCAGAAAGGTTAAATGGCCATTTACAACTCTGAAATATCAAATCGTTACCTTTTGAGAGATGCTGCACTCTCCATTCAGATCATGAAAAGAATAAGTAAATGAACAGCTCTCTCAGTAATCGGAACCATTTTGATTTCAGTCCTGCAACTACACCACTGCTACGTTCTATCTACTTGGTACTTTATTTTTATAATGAAAGCAAACTCTGATGCAATCTGAAAGGGAAGGGACAAAAGGAAAAACAAAAACAAAAAACCACCCTAACAGTCTCTAGTTTCCAAACACAAATAGGCAAACACACACTCTGATTTTCTAGGCATCAATAATGAAACAGAAAAAGAAAACAGCATTTTTCCCTTAAAATTCCTGCTCTTAGGTATTTGGACTGATTTACATTTTACATAATCTTGATGGCTCAATCAGGAAGTGAAATTTTTAAGTGCGTGTGTTATGGACGGGAGGAATCACGTGACCCATAGAGCAAAGAAAATTATGCAGTAGACTAGCATGCTAAGAAAAATAAACTTAACAGGAGTTTAAAAATACTGTCTTTGGGATTCACTGAGCCATGAATATATTACGGCTTTTAAGAAATAAAAATTCATTTGGAAGCCTTGAAAATAAGCCCTCAGGATGTTTTAAAAAATATTACGAGATCAAAGCAATGCACTATGAAAAACAAAAGTTTAATTAATAAAGAAACTCTTTCTATGAAGATCATAACCATTCAAGGTTTATTTTAAAGATGATTTTCATCTTTATGTTCATTTTTCATGTTATTTGAAGATCAGGCAAGACATAATTGTAATGAAACGAAACATAGTTGCAGCTATGTATAGATATTTGTGCTTTATTTAATATATAGTGCTGTGTGCTCCTGGAGCACAAAGAAAAAACTGTTTAGGTTTATCCAGACTTCACACAGGTTTTATAGACTTCAAGTGGTTACTGTATTTTATTACAGCAAACACATTCTCAAGAGGAAAACATCAACACCATAGAAATTTTCATCTGAGGTTATTTCACTCTGGAAACCAAAAAGTGGGAGATAAACATTAAAACACCTTAAAAAGTGTAATGGATTGACGGATACATGACTTCATCATATAAAAACTACTTGACCATAGTCTCTGTGCTGGTTGTCTAAAACAGAGTATGTTAACATAAACATATTTGAAATTCAAAAGGTTTGGCCTGTGACTGTTTTGTTTCTCAACGCAATTTCTGTTATTAATTTGTTAATAAATAATAATTTATTAATACCAATAAAAACAATTAACATGGTTGACAGCAGGTATTTGTACCTCGTAACTATTACTTTTATCACCTAATGCTTCACATTTTTCAAAATGCTTTTCATATCTTTATTTCAGCTTTTTAAAAAACTTCATACCCCAGGCAAGTGGCAGGGCAAGGTCGGTGACAAACATCAGTTCTGAGTGTTTCCTGATTACTAGGCTCATCTTTTTAAATTCTTAAACACAAGAGGTAGCTGGAGAAGAAATTATTAGGGAAGACGGAAGACTCTCAGAAGGGAAGCTTGAAATAGACTAGGAACGGTCCGGAATGGTAAGAAGCAGAAACGCCCCAAGGTGGAGTATTACGTGATACTGTGATATTCTTCCTAAACTTGGTATCATACTGGCTGACTGGATTAATAAGGGAAGATGAACTAGTTACCAAGATGTGTTCCCCAAAAAAGTCATAGCACAACCTAGCTCTGCCACTTGCCGAGACCATAACTTATTGAGACTAAATCTCAGATTTATTCTATAAATCAGGAAATTAGAGAAGCTAAGAGACTTTCCTATGTTATACAGATAGTTGACTGACAGCTGAAACTGGACCCAAGCTCTCTGACTTTCCCAGGCTAGGATTCTTTTTTCACCACGTGCCGCCTTACAGCTATAACCTGAGGTTCAAGTAAGCCTCCAATGAGCCGAGCCCTGGTAGCTTATCTTAGTCGAGGGAAACTGAAATGGGGTCGAGACTTCGGGAGGCTCACTCTGGGCTACTTAGTCCCTAGCTCGTGGGCCCCCATCCCTTATTACCGCTGCCGTCTCTGTCCCCCACCAACCTGTGCGGAGCATCATACTTCCCGAGCCGGAAAGAGACATGGCAAGTTCTGAGCTGAGAAGTGAAGCTACTGATCCTGTCCACAGGTATATCGCAGCCTCCTCATTTTTCTCAGTGGGAAAATCAAGGCACTAAAATAAGAAAAAGCACTTGTTTTGGTTCACATCACAATTTTACTGGGATTTTGGACAAACATGAGAACAAGATAATATTCTTGAAAAAATAAAATTAGCTCCCACTTTATAACCTTCATCAGAATGAATTTTGTGGAGATTAAAGAGTTAAATGTAAAAGGGGAGAAAAAGAAACAATTAGAAGAATATATTTCTGAATTTGAGATAGGAAAAAAAGTCTTAGCTTTACAAAAGCAATGGAGAAAAAGCAACAAAAGGCAAGGTAATCAGCCTCAATCTGACAACATTAAAATATTAAAATCTGTAGCTTCAAAACCAGCAGACAAAACTGCAAGGTAAACAAAAAATAAAATACTTGCAAGAGGCTAATATATTTTATATTATTATAAAGGTAAAAGGTAAAAGATACTAACAAACAATTCAGCCCAAAATATAAAATGTCAATTACCACGAAAAAGTATGGAATTTCACTAGCAAACACCAAGATTTTTTTCATCAATCAGATTCACAAAAATGCACAACAAAAAGAGCAAAGCAGGTGAGGTGAGGTGAGACGATCATTTCAGGAAATCAGCAATATCTTTTTACAAACCCTCAAACTGTTCTGACTGATTAACATGTCTATAAATATCTCCTGAAGAAACAATCACAGATACACAGGAAGATAACTATACAAGGACACACATACAGTAACTTACAATAACATAAAACGGGAAACAACATAAACATCAAAAATTGGAGGAAAGCATGTGACTAAATAAATCAGCAAATTCATATGTTTAAATCATGGTTTTTGGAGAATACTTAACGACATTGGAAATCACAAAATATAATGTTAGGTAAACGCTGGATATAAAATTGTATATAAATATGATATCAGTGGAGAGAGGGACAGACAAAACGGTGGGGGGCGCGGGGGTGTAGAGAAGCTAATCTCAAAGAGAGACTGGAAAAGGATACATTTAAAAAGCTTGAGAAGGGGTGGGCAGAGAACTTAGATTTTCATTACTTCTTTGCAAAACTGAGATATCTGACATTTCGTATGAGAAACATTATTTTTATAATTAGAAAAATGTTATATAACCTTATGAACACCCTGTAAATCTCTCTCAGTCATATAAAATAATTAAACTATTTACAAAGACCTAACAAGAGAATGCTTACACTTTACGTGCAAAAAAGAAGTACAAGACAATATGATCTTAAATAGATAAATATTCACATTAAAAAGACCAGAAGAATATGCATCAAGATGTTAACAGTGGCTGCTTTTTGACAGTGCTATTGTGTGTAACATTTTTTCTATACAAGTTTTCTATGATTGTCATACATTGTTTTCATGAGGAAAAATAGATAGATATTAATATCACAACTATAGGACTGATACATCAAGAAGATGCTACTATTAACAGTTAAATTTCAAAATACAGAAGGTCAATAGCCACAAAAATCTGCCCTGTCACTAAGGTGTCTTTTTTAAAAAATTTAGGAACCACTGGTATGTCTTCAGAAAATAGCAGGAATTGGTGGGTGTCCAGGAGGTGGGAACGAATAATATTTCTTAGTTGCCAAACTGTTTTCTCCACATAGCAGCAGCTCTGTGAGGGCCACACTGAAGCATGAGAATCTTGACAGTAGAACGTTCGTTATTAGCAAAATGGCAGAGAAGACTGATGGGCGAGGGGTGGTAAATGGCCAAAAGAGGAAGGCAAGAGTTCGTGAAAACAACAGAAGCATCAAGGAAGAAGATTCAAGGAATCATTAGATACAAAATAATTAAAAGAAGGGTCTCAAAGAATTATTTGTATACCTATGTTCATAGCAGCATTATTCACAATAGCCAGAAGGTGGAAGCAACCCAAACATACAATGAATGGATAAACAAAAATGCGGTCTATACGAGCAACAGAATGTTACTCAGCCTTAAAAAGGAAGGAAATTCTGATACGTGGTACAACATGGTTGAACCTTGAGGATATCATGCTAAGTGAAATAAGCCAGTCCCAAAAAGACAAATACTGTCTGAGTCGACTTATATGAGGTTCCTGGAGTAGTCTAATTCACAGAGACAGAAAGAACTATGCTTGCCAGGGGCTGAGGAGAAGGGAGAATGGTGAGTTGGTGTTTCATGGGAATGTACTTTCAGTTTTGCAAGACGAGAGGGTTCTGGAGATGGAGGATGGTGATGGCTGTTCAATAATGTGAATGTACTTAATGCCATTACACTTAAAAATGGTTAAGATCGTAAATTTTACATTGTATGTATTCTACCACAATTTAATAATATGTGTGTGTGTGTGTGTGTGTGTGTGTGTACACATACCATTAAAGGAAAAAAGAAAGAGAGAAAAGAATAAAGAAAGAAAGAAGTCATTAGAGTTAGTAGTTCTGAAGAAGGCTTTTGACTTGGCAGGAAACACAGTTTAAAGGATGTCAAGGGTGCAGGCGTCAAAATAAAATAGACCTTATTTCTGATACATCTTTAAATACAATTACAGAAGTCAGCTCAGAAACAGAGACGATCAGAAGTGAAAATCAGAAGGGACATTATGTTTAACTTGAAAAGAACATACCAGACCTCTCTGTGGTTCTCTGAGACCCTCTCACTATAGCCAGCTTGAAAAATTCCCCAGGACTAGGAAAGAACCTGCAAGCCCAAGAAACAAGATGACATTTTCCCACCAGCTAACAGGAAAAAACATAACTATGAGGGAAACCCTGAGTGTCTTAAAAACGTACTCTATCCTTACTGCGCCCTGTTATCAGAGGATTGAAGAATTCTGGAACTGGACAAAGGCTCTCGGGCAGAGCTGCTCCAGAGACACCGACATCCGGAGAGCTTGCCCAGGCTCACTCGGCGATGCTGGATTTAAAGACAAACCCCTGGAGCACAGTTATGTTTTGTTTGTCATGTTGTATTTTTTAACAGGCATGCTTTGTATTTTAAAGGCAGCTTATTAAAGGTAAGAAGTATAGAATATTTGGAATACTCTTTTTACAAGTCATTTGATTAATTCCATTCAGCAAATATTTATTGAGCACGCAGTACATACCGTACACTATAATACCAGGCACTGGGCTAAGCGCTGAACGGTGAACAGGATGCCGTTATCCTTCCGTCGCCAAGCTAGCAATTACGATTTAAAAGAGGCATAGGATGCTACTGGTACACGTAAGAGGGGGCTCCCATCTGGTCTAGATAGGTTGAGAATGGAAACCTGTATGAAGTGACATTTTTAATAACAGTAGTAATCATTATTATCATTGTTGCAAACTTGACTGACTACTATTATGGGTCAGATAGAGTTTTTGGGTTTTTTTTTTTTAACATCTTTATTGGAGTATAATTGCTTTACAATGGTGTGTTAGTTTCTGCTGTATAACAAAGTGAATCAGCTGTACATATACATATGTTCCCGTATCTCCTCCCTCTTGTGTCTCCCTCCCTCCCACCCTCCCTATCCCACCCTCTAGGTGGTCACAAAGCACCGAGCTGATCTCCCCGTGCTACGCGGCTGCTTCCCACTAGTTATCTATTTTACGTTTGGTAGTGTATATACGTCCATGCCACTCTCTCACTTCAGACAGACTTTTAAAAGCACTCTCCATGCACAAATTAATTTTCACTATAAAGTGGAAATTAAATCTTATAAAGTGGAATTTTAAAGATGAGAAAATTGAGGCACAGAGAGGTCACCCAGTTCTTACCTAGGGGGGTCAGACCAGACTGTATCCTTTTCAGAATCTGCCCTGAGGGGAACCCAAACTAAGATAAGACAGGGGTGAAACTCAAGGATCAGAACATTCAGCAAAGAGCTGAGCTCTCTGAATACGGGGGTGGTAAATGGAGTAGGAATACGACAGGTAGGAGCGGATGGGGCTGGGAGGCGGGGCTGGGAGGCATGACCAGGTGAGTGGGGGAGGGTGGGAGGAACATGAAGCCAACGATCAGGAACCTCGGAGGGCAGCGGTGAGTGATGTCCAGTCGGGATTTTCATTAGGTTCTGCTGTGTGGAGGGGGAAGTAAATCTCTTCTGCGTCCCCCTGTGAATCCTAGTGTTTGATGATTTGTTTACGAGGACACATACTCTACAGGGCCCCGATCAAGTTGGGTACAGGATATCACGGAATCGGGTGACAGTTAAGAAGAGAAGTGACACGATGAGGCTGCTTTTCAGAAGCATCACTCTGAATGCAGTCGGGAGAATGGATTGGGGAAGAACATCAATAAGCAGGGAGCGGGATGCTAAAATGCAATAATTTAGGTCAAAGGTGATGGTAACCAAGACGGACACACTGGAGACAGAGTAGATGGATTTGAGAATGGCTGAGATGTGGAATTTTGACCAGATTTTGTTTCTTTGTGGATTTGGAAGATGAGGAAAGAAAAGGCGCAGTAAATCCCAGGTTTCAAGCTTGGGTAACTGGGATCAGTTTGGAATCTGTTGGCTATGAGGCGCTAGCAAGGTA
Organism: Monodon monoceros; assembly: GCF_005190385.1. Lineage (NCBI taxonomy): Eukaryota > Metazoa > Chordata > Mammalia > Artiodactyla > Monodontidae > Monodon > Monodon monoceros. The sequence continues at coordinate 83,593,105 of NW_021703776.1, forward strand.
TCAAGTGGGAATGTCCAGTTGGCATCTGAATACAAAGCCTGGCGCTCAGAGGTGGATAGAAAGAACCTGCAGAGGGCAAGCAGGAGAAAAAGGCAGAGGGGCAGGGCAAGCCAGAGAGGAGAGGACATCAAACAGGCCACGGAAGATACAATGCTAAATATATCTGGCGAATGTGGCAACAGGAGGATAGGTAGACAACTATCAGCTTTGGCCAGAGCAATATCAACTTGGTCACAGGTGCAGAAGCCACTGGAGGAGCCCGAGGAGGCGGCAAGGGTGAGGAAATGAAGGAAGCAAATTCACACAATTCCTCCAAGAAATTTGGCCCTGGCAGGGGAAGTGAATGGAGAAGTAAGCGCAAGGGAAGGCAATATGAAGGCCGGTGGTTTTGTTTTCAATTGGTAAGCCTTGAGTAGGTCTACTCCCTCATGAGAGAAAGTCAGTGGTGGCTGGCAGGTAAAGGTCAGAGAGAGAAAGTCTCTGAGGAGGTGAGAGGGGATAAGGTCCAGAGCGTGGGCACGGGGAAGGGCTCCTCTTCCAGTGGAGCAGGAGGCAGGGAAAGCAAGGCGGGTGCAGAGGAAGTGTCGACTGGGGCCAGAACCTGAGTGAGCTCACCTTCTGGTGTCTGTTTTCTCTATGCCCGGGAGGCTGGGACAGCTACAGAGACCGAGGAGTGAGAACGAGCTCCAGGGAGAGGGCTGCCGAGAGATGACAGGGGCCTGGGGCAGCAGGGAGCAGCCACGCTCAGCAGAAAGTGACCTCCGGACATCAAATCATGACAGCCACATGCCGCCGCTCTGCGCCTCTGCGGCATTTACCAAACAACACTGGGAACATAAACAAAAACCCGACGACACCGAGTGGACCTCGTGAGAAGCCCACCTTTCAGTACAGTAGGGTCAGGTAAGTCAGCTGTAATAACATCAGTCTTCCTCAGGCCTTAACCACGTACGGTAAAACGAAGACAGATGCTTCCAAGGCATATGACGGCCTTCCTGTGACAATGTGTGGAAAGCTCACGCTTCAGTCTATAGTCAAACTCGGTTTGGATGTGTAACCAAAACGTCATATTTCAACACCATTAACAGCGCATTAGCAACCTTCGTGTTTGGTCTGAGCTGGATTTTGCTTTCGGGCATCTCCAACCCTGCTAAATGGGCACACGGATTACAGGGAGGGTCGGACACACCCCTCCTTCCAGAGTCGTGCGTGCGGGGAAGCACGGGTGGGAAAACAGTCCTGTCACAGTCGCTTCTCCAAGACTCGGCTCTAGTTCTTGCTCTGGCCAGGAAATTGCTAGAGAAAGCAAAAACAGGGGCCAGGAACTGAGCACAGCGGTACAAGTCCAAACACAGGCTAGGGGAGGTGGTATTTCAAGTGAGCAACTGTTGTGTTTTACTTGAGCTCAGAGCCAAGTAGGAGGAGAGGAAGATGCGGACTCAAAGAATATCTTTCCCTGTAAAGTCTCTTTGTAGCAACAAAAGGAATTCTAGTAATTAGTATGAAGCACCTCTTGTATTTCCAGGGCATACACCTCCCAAGAAGCTCAAAAGAAAAACCTTTAATTCAGCATCCTTTGCGGGGGAGAACTGAAATTAACAGTAAAACCTGACCAGTTCAATCGACTGGGGAGTGTGCTACAAATAGTGAGATATCTGGACCCTAGGAAAGTAATGTACTTTTGCTTTTTAGTTTCTTCTTTTTAAAAAGATTTCCTTTTCTTGTGCACCTTTATTATAAAAGTAATATAATACTACTACCGGCCAACAGTCCCCATGGTGCTCACTATGACTCAGGCACAGCTCTGAGCCTCCTGCCTTCCTTGAACTTGAGGAAGGCGCTCTGATCCTGCCGGTTTTAGGGAGAAGCACAGAGGGGCTGACTCCTTCGCCGATGGGGACCCGCAGAGCTGGTGTTCCAACCCAGGCCCTCCAGCGTCAGAGTCCTGCGCTCAGCCACTTCCCTGCGCTGCCATACCATGAAAACACGAATTCTAATACTCGAAAATTCAGGGTGTCAAAAAGAGATAAGCGACATTTATCCTACCCCGCTAATGGAATAATGCGGTGTGTTTCCTACTCTATTCATCCTTCGGTTTTCAAATCAAGGACTCTCTGAAAAGAAGATGGTTTTTAACCATATTCAAGTAAAAACGCTAGATAAAACTGTTTACGAAAACCTTTCCAAGCAGAGATTCTACTCGTAGATAAGACTTATTTAAAGTCAGCAGATCTATTTTTTGTGTACAATATGCACAAACCAGCAAAACAATTTTTTCGTCACAAGTTTCTTTACGTTAATGAAAAATTTTCTTAAGAGTAGTTATTTTTTTGTCTGACCCACACTTAATTATAATGAGTTCCAAAATCAGTCATTTTGAATCCACGCATATCCAAGTTTTCAAATAAGAAAACTAAAGTTCAGATATTTTGTTCTCTTTGAAGCTGCCTGCAGGCTCAGGTTGGGTCGCACAGATTTGATGGTATACTTACTTCTGCGCAGATAAGAACCTGACCTTCAGTGTGGGAATGCTGGAACTTCTAGAGGCCTCAGCTGGGTTAGCCTTATAAAGCAAACAAAAAATGGCCCCCGAAATGGCCCCTGCGAAGTTTCTGTTAGTGGCCTTTGACGCAAATGTTCCATGATATGTAAGTTCAAGACTGCCAGTCACTTGAGGCTTATTAAGGTTGACCAGTGCGAACTGTTGCTTCATAGACTTAAGTGCATGCCACATGTGGTCTGCACAAACATTCTTTAGGGTTCCTTTGAAATAGACTCACACATATATGGATAACCAATTATCAATACAGGTGCCAAAGCAATTCAATGAGGAAAGGGAAGTCTTGTCAACAAATCATGCTGGAACAACTGAAGAAACATATGCAAAAGAATGAGCCTTAACCTCTACCTTACCCAATACACAAAAATTAATCTGAGATGGATCATAGACCAGAGTATAAAAGCTAAAACTATAAGACTTCTAAAGGAAAACACAGAAGGATATCTTTACAATCTTGAAGAGGCAGATTACTTAGGAAACAAAAAGTACTGATAATATATGAGGAAATTTGATTAATTTACTTCAAAATTAAAACCTTCTGCTCATCAAAAGACATTTTTAAGAAAATGATACAGACTGGGAGAATATATCTGCATTACAAGTTTCTGACAAAGTAATTTTATTCAGAGTATACATAGGAAGAAAAACTCCTTCCTATCAATAATAATAAGGACTTCCCTGGGGGTCCAGTGGTTAAGATTCTGAGCTCCCACTGCAGGGGGCACGAGTTCGATTCCCTGGTTGGGGAAATAAGATCCCGCATGCCATGCAGGCATCATCACCATCATCATCCAGTTTTTAGAAACTTATTTGTTTATTGGCTGCGCTGGGTCTTCGTTGCTGCGCGTGGGCTACTCTTCATTGCAGTGCACGGGCTTCTCACTGCGGTGGCTTCTCTTGCTGTGGAGCAAGGGCTCTAGGCGCGCGGGCTTCAGTAGTTGTGGCACGTGGGCTCTAGAGCACAGGCTCAGTAGTTGTGGCGCACGGGCTTAGCTGCTCCGTGGCATGTGGGAGCTTCCAGGACCAGGACTCGAACCCGTGTCCCCTGCATTGGCAGGCGGATTCTTAACCACTGTGCCACCAGGGAAGTCCCCATCATCCAATTTTAAAATGGCCACAGGAAAAATAAAAATGGGTAAAAGATTGAAAGACGGTATACAAGTAGCTGATAAGAACGTGTTAGTCATCAAGGAAATGCACATGAAAAATCACAAAGAGATACCACTTGCCATCCAGGAGAATGGCTAAAATTAGAAAAACCGACAATAAACAATTGTGAAGAAGGAACTGGAGCATCTGGAACACTCATCCACTGCTGGTTGGAGTATAAAATGGTATAATTATTTGGAAAATTGTTTGGAAGTTTCTTATAAAGGTAAACACAGATCTACTGTCTGGTCCATCAACTAAGCCTAAATCCAAAAAGGAATGAGACTGAGAGAGAGAGGGCTTGTTCATAGTGGCTTAATGTTCATAACAGCCAAAAAGGTGAAAACGATCCAAATGTCCATCACCAGGAGAATGGATCAAAGAATTGGGTCCATTCATACAACAGAACACTACCCAGCAATAAAGGAAGGAAGAATGAACTAGGGTACACACAACAACATGAAACTGTTGTGTGAAGGAAGCCAGACACGAAATAGTGCATGCTCTGTGATCCCATTTAGATGAAGTTCAAGAACAGGAAAAAACAGTGATATAAATCAGAAAGTGTTTGCCAGTGGGGGTGGAGGCTGATTGGATGGGGCATGAGAAAACCTAGGTGAAGAAATGTTCTACGTGTTAACCAGCATTGGGTTACGTGAGTGTACTTAACGCCACCAGCATTGCACCGTGGTCGTCTCAGTTCTTTGGGACCATCCATACAAGGTATTTCCTCCAGAGGAAAAGATAAAACTTGCTGATTTTTCTCTCATCCAACAGTAGCAGTCAACTGATATGACAGGTCCCAGAACCAGTGTGACGGTGCTCTAAATTCTCAGTCATAGTGTGCTTTTAGGCCCCTCATTTTTCAGTAGGCTACTGACAAGCCGCACTCAACACATTCCAAGTGGATACGGACAGAAGGGCCCGTGGAACAAGCTGATGATGTCTGTTCTGGCCAATACCAGAAATAAATTACAAGCATGTTCTGGGAGCTTGCATCCTCGGAGCTCAGGACATTTCAGCACTCTCCACATCTGTTTCTAGGGCGTGGCCTCACAGGGCCTGCTCTTTGATCTAGAACAGTCCAGAGGCTCTAAACTGGTAAACAACTTACAGAATACAGAGGTCAGATACCAGAGGATCTTTACTATCCTCAATTACGTCTAAGCCATTGCACAAAGGAAAATTAATACGCAACGGTACTACTTTGCAAATTCTCAAGAAAGATTTGGGGCTTCCAGTATTGTACTAGAGATCAGGATAGAGCGAGAAGATTCTGTGTTAGGTTCAATCACATGGGAGCAACCGGCCCTAACCGTGGGGACCTCTGGGGAAGATCTCCAGGGATTCGTCACAGGGCAACAGCTGCTTTTTCTGAGTAAAATGAGGGAATGGTAAGACTGGAAACATCAGTTCAGAGTTTCTTCTGAGATACAAATGGATACCCCTTGTGTGAGAGAAGTTAAAGGACTAATTAGTTAATATCTGATTTTTCCCATCTTCATGGTATCTACTAGGCATTTTCAGGAACTATGGGACAAATACGAGAAAGGGATGATGAACAAGAATTTGGAGCTTTTTTTCACAAAGGAAATGGAAAGGGAGAATATGAGATGCTTCTTACAAGAACAGGGAGAAGTATGAGGGTCTATCTGCTAAGGAATAAAAGTTATAGAAATGAAGGAACAGGAGATTCTTTCCAAAATTCCTATGTCTAAGGGCAGACAAGAAATTAAAAAGTAAGCATGTGCACATTTATACTTGTATTAAAGATTAGGAACAACTACCACTACTTCTATATATATATATATATATATATTTTTTTTTTTTTTTAATGCCTAAGTTGCATGTTTCACAAGATGCATCTTTTCTTCTAGCAATAAAGCTAGAAGAGTGTCTTGGGGTGTTCTGTGAGGAATGACTATAGCCTCCAGAGCTGGAAAGCATGTCTTTGTATAATAACGTCAGCTCACTGTTTCTTCCCAGCCAAGTTACTTTTTTTAAATTTTTATTGGAGTACAGCTGATTTGCAATGCTGCGTTAGTTTCTGCTGTACAGCAAAGTGAATCAGTTACACATATAATATATCCACTCTTTTTTAGATTCTTCTCCCATGTAGGTCATTACAGAGTATTGAATAGAGTTCCCTGTGCTATACAGTAGGTCCTTATTAGTTATCTATTTTACATATAGTAGTGTATGTATGTCAATTCCAATCTCCCAATTTATCCCTCCCAGCCAAGTTATTTTGAGGGTTAGTTTTTCCAAACCCCAATACCCACTGCAGTCATCACGCCCTCATTTAAACGTTTTCCTGGCTAAATGCATTTCTGACTTAATTCTTCCGATGTGCTTCTGACAAACCAACAAATGAAAGGACTTCTCATTTGTTATGGACTGAATGTTTGTTTTCCCCCCAAATTCACATGCTGAAATCTTAATGTGATGCCTTTAGGAGGTGGGGCTCTGGTGAGGTGATTAAGTCACGAAGGTGAAGCCTTCATGAATGGGATCAGCGCTCTTATAAAAGAGACCCCAGAGAGCTCTCCTGCCCCTTCTGCTATGTGAGGACACAACGAGAAGACAGCTTTCTATAAACCAGCCTCCCGAACTGTGAGGAATAAATTTCCGTTGTTTATAAGCCACCCAGTCTATGGTACTTTGTTACAGAAGCCCGAACTAAGTTACCATTTCAAAATGGTGGTCAGGGCACATGAGAGATCCCATTACAGTTATAAAAGAAAGTATACATACCCACCACAGTTAAAAGGCTATCATGGGCCTGAGAGATTTCAACCAACATCTGGAAGCCATAAAATGATGACGTCCTGACGGATGAGGCTGAGCAGAGGCAGCTCACAGCCCCAGAGGTTCTCTGAGACGGCTGCTGCTGCTAAGGCAATAACCCAGTGAAACCTCAAAGCGGCTCTAGACTCAGAAAAAGCAAGGACCGTATGGGCCAGAGATGACAAAAAGGGTAGAAAGGAGAAGATTAACTGAAAAGTCTACGTATCAACAACTGTTACTTCCGTGCCTAATTCCTAGCTTTATGAGAAACAACAAACCTCATAGCCCCCCACCCAGACAAAAACTAAAAATTAAAAAAGGGAAATGAGTCTCAAAAGAAATTAAACACAATGTCTAGTGAGAACTAAACAGCTAGTGTGGCTCTGAAAACCCCAAAGTCAAGCCCTCTTCACTCTGATACTGAGTCACTCCCCACACGAGGGCTGGCTCTGTGCCACCAGAGGGACGCAAGATGCACCCAACATAACGAGCCCTGGCAGCCTTAAGGCCACCTCATCTCTATATGAGTGAAGAGTTAAGCATAAATATACAATTAAAGAAAGCCTGCCATGTGAAAGTGGAATACCAAGATACATAACAAAAAGGCCCTGGAAGAAACAGAAAATTCAAAAGAGTGAAGATATTTCGTCAAGAACCCTCAAAACAACTTTTATGAGTGTCCCTAAAAAAATGTGAGAAGCGATAATTACATCCACATAAGAATAACAACAACCAAAAAATGCACAAGAAATAGCAATCCAAGAAAAAGGCCTACAGAATTAAAAATGTGGCCCCAAACAAGAAGTATCAGTGAGCGCTGCATGCATGTGCCTGGGTACCCTGACCTCACAGCTGTGACTCTGACGATATAATCCTGTGTCACAGACCATACCTTACCTAAGATGCCCTATATTTACAGCACACAGTCAGAAGTCTAAAATGGCACATGCAGAACATGTTCCTGGGAAGAAGACAGTGACACAAAGCCCCCTTGTTCAAAAAAATCTGAGTCTGTTTTTAACTCCTCTGCTCGTTTGCAAGATGACCTGTAAGCTTCTCTCCATACTTGTCTGTCCTTTCCTACAGGAAGGGAGAAACCAAAGGTGGTGTTTTTAGAGGGACCTAATAAAGACTCCTGGAAAGTATTAATAAGAACTAGCTTAACGTGAAGACCTCAAGATACTAAAACATATTAATGTAGTACATGTGAAATCTTCCCTGGAGATCTTCACATAGAAGATAAACATCCCTCCCATCTGGGTGATCTGCATACTGTCCTTCCTGGAACTACAGAGAGGAACTGAATCACTGGTTCAAAACCCCACTAGTCCCAAAGCTTTCTTTTTATAACCAAAAAATTCTGTAATGCCCTATTTATATTTGCTATTCTGAAATGAAATTCATTGGTAAACATTACCTGGTAGACACATATTTTTAAAACATCAATATAATACCTTAAATGTAACGTAGAGCCTAAAAGCAAAACAATTTATAATAAAAACATGACATATTTCAATATGTACATAACTTTCAGGTCCCATTAACTATGTAATGAGGTAGATGCTTATCACTTACTTATAAAGAACACCTGGATTAATAGAAGTCAAATCAGAAGCTTTCCATGTTAAAAGTACAGGAAAACAAAAGAGGAGAGGTACAGGTGAATGAAAATGAGTATATCCTGTGTGTATTTAAAGCATGCCAAGGTTATCTTGTGCTTTTATGTAAAATGAATTTAGGTCTAAGATCGGATAATTATAAACTAATTTTCACTGCATGAATATCTGACAGGATAGTTGAAACTCAGGTGGGATACAGGGCAGTTCTTTCTGTCTTTTCCACTGTGGGACATTTAAAATCTCTGATTCAAGGCCCTTCACTGCAGAACCAAACAACGTACCAAATTTATACTATGTCCTCTAGGGGGCAGCACTGTTGCCATGAGAACCCCTGGCTGATGACCTATGGGAGTTTTCCTTCCAGCCTTCATATTCTACCACAGAGAATCGAACTTTAAAGAACAAAATCAGTAACATACCTAAGAAAAATATTAATTTAATAAGGAAAATGACTATGAAGAAATTCGTTTAGGTTTATGCCATTAACTATAGCCATATTCAACACTATTTCCTCTTTTTGAATTCAAGATAACTAGTTACTTCATATAGAATATGGAATGAAAAGCTGTTATCTCTGTGACATTTATTTAGATAGCACAAAGTGATTCTGGCTTTACAATTTTTAACTTTCAAATCTAGTTAATTAATGATGAACAGGGAGTTTTCCATAGAACTCTACTACTCTCATTTCCTCAAAACAAGAATTAATGCATTCTTTCATATGTGGTCATTACAGGAAGGGGGGGGAGGGAGCCATTTACTGTAAATGCCTTTCTGATGCAATTCTACCACCTCTCTCAAAGAGAAAATTCATCTAAGAAGGCTTAGTCACTTCTTCAAGAAAAATGCCACTGCACTGAATATCCACAGTCGGAACCCCCTGCGTGAGGAGAGAACTGGAGCTGGTCCCACCAGGAGTAAACATGGGGGAGTGGCAGGGGGAGAGGTCTCACGGCTCCTTCCTCAGAACAGATTAAGCAGTATGCCTCAAAATTTGGCCTTTAACATAGGGAAAAGTCTGACACGCTTGTAACATCATTGTTTCATAAATCATATGCAAACACGATTTTCCCCGCCCAACTTTTAAAGCATACTCCCTAAAAAAACATGAGACTTAAGTTATGAACTAGTAACCTACGTGTAATTAGCATCTTAGCAACTAGAGTTATTTTATGTTAATTTAAATATTAATTAAATATTATTTAAAAATTTCATGCACAGAAAGAGAAATGGAATCCTATGCTTAAAAGATCTGAAAATGAAACTACATTTTGAAGAGGGTGGATTTCACATCAAAGGGAATGATGACATACAGGGTAATCCTAAACACCAACTCAGAGGGAAAAACTTAAGACAAACAGTTCTGAGCTCTTCTCAGAGGACTAATTTTTCTAAAATCTCAAATCCACCCAAAGGAAAACAAGGAACGATTTCTCCCATCTACCCTTACCTGGATGCCCATTAATTCTTCTAATAGCCAGATGCACCCCTTGCTTCTGTGGAGGAGTCAGTGCCAAGCCCAAAGCCCAGAAGTCTCCCAAGACTCAAGGCTGTTTCCTGCTGGAGTCCGAAATCCCCGATTAGTGAAACTGCACATCGTAATATACACGTTCTGAGCAAGCTATTGGCTAAGTGAAGGCAACGAGTGTGGAAGTCTGATTTGCCACCTTTGGGGCATGCCTCTCATATCCCATCTCAGAAAGACGAAAGACACACCACGTCTGAGTGAGTCAAAACTAGACAGGGTTCGTTTTTTTCTGTAGCATTCTCCCTAACCCTACGGAAACCACCGGGAGAACAAACCACAGTGAGATAGGACTCCCTCATCAGGCAAAGTCAATGAAGAAAGAATTATGTCGACGCTGCAATTTAAAAATAAATCTCATGCCACTGCCAAAGTTTTCTGTGTTATGCAGCTGCCTAAGAGTTACACGTAAGTATAGGCACGGTCCACATATTTTTAAGCCAAGAATTCTAAGCCATGGTTTTGGGGCTCAGAATTACCAAGAAGCGGTAAAAATTCTCAAAAGAAATTTAGTCTTTATGCTACACTGATGATCAACGAAGAATGGAGCAGTGGTGGAACTGATCTTAGAATTAGGGGTTTTCAACACGCAGCTCTTGGACCACGTGCATCAGAATGACCTAAAGTTGACTCAGAACTCTGGGGTGGAGCCCAGGGATCTGCATGTTAGGAAGCATTCCAGGTTATTTTTAAATCCTTTAAAGTTGGAAGATGATTTTTTTCCTGTCAGTGGAACTGAACAGTTGATTACAGCTGCTGCCATCTTCCCTTTCATTCAGTTATTTTGTCTTTGACTCCTGCTGAAATCAGGAGCGATAAGGGCGCTAAAGCCACCTCAGTCCTGAGGCTTTCACTCCAGGGGAGAGGAGAGCCTGCCTGGGTTCACCTGGCCTCTCCTCCCCACCACCTCTCTACCTGAGAGACAAAAGCTCAAGCTGTGGGAGCTGAAGAACACAGTACTTGATGTTGAAGGTGAACGTTACATGAAAAGATGTTACCAGAATAAAACACGCTGCTGAAAACAAGAGGAGGAAAATGAGGAGAGAGGACACTAACGTTTACTGACTGCTCACGATTTTCCAGGCACCACATCAAGAACGTTACAGACAGTTTTCCTTGCCACAGAAGTCTCACCGAAACAAAAACAAAAAACCCTGCTTCGCAAGGGGACCCACCGGCAACGCATTCTCTACGTCGGACTTCACGTTGGCCCTGTATGCCCACCTCCACCCCCATTACCCTCTGAACATAAAAGGATTTTTAAAAAGGAAACTGAGCAACATTGTCAGAAATGCACTTAAAATGATATCGTCTGTCCATATGTCTTGTTCTCGGTTCCTCCTTTATCCACCACAAGACTGTGTGAACTTGCAGAAAACTCACAGTCCTTTTCCATCAAGCTGTGCTCCACTTTAAGCAGTCAGTTCACTTCAGTCCAAAGTGCTGGGCGGCAGGGTGGCGGTGGCGGTGGGGAAGCACCATCATTACAACGTGCATAGAGAAATGTGATTTGAACATCACCAGCGAGTATAACAATTATGTTTCACTAGATAAAAAGGGTTTACCTGTTCCTCCAACGTGCATAAAGTTTCTAAGGAAACTTTCTGGATGAGGGGAGCCCAACTTAGAAAACAGTGTGTGCTTACGAACAAGCTTTTCCAAGTGCCCCCCGCTGCGTCTCAGGGTGACTACACACTCTGGCATCCTAACACAGACAGGGCTAGAGGGAAGCCGACTTGCTATCTTTAATTTTACCGTGAGCTGGTCTAGTGTATTTGGCGTTCCAACTATTTTGCCAAATAGGTAAAATCTGCATCTGTCAGAGCACCGGTTCTCAAACTGTACGTTAGTTAGCACTGGAAGCCCTCCCCCAAATGAAATCTTAGGTGAAAGCCCAATAGAGGCACCAGATGAAAGCAGAGCATCCTCGGTTGATGTGGTGGGCTAGAGGATGCAAAGCCCTGCTGATCTGGGCCTGCTGACTCATCTCACCCCTCAGCGTGGCTACCGTGGCAACAATGCCAAACCCCAAGGGCTCTGTTTTATCTTTTCTCAGACCTCGATGATTTTTAAAAATGTATACTTCATTATTTTATTCTATGGATGCCTTTATGTCTCAAAGTTGGGCATATATCAAAATTGTTAAAAGCCATAAGTCCAAATGCTGCTTATTTACTACATTAAGCTTAGGAATTCTGGTGCGTATCTGGCTTCTGTGGACCCAAACAGAGAGATTATAATCTCTCCCGGTATCTCTTTGTCAACAATACTCTTAGCATACCTGCAAGTTCAAGGTCATTTTATAAACACAAAATTGTGTCAAGATAATGCATCTTCAATGAATGAGAACATATTCATGATGTACAAGACCCCTTGCCATGATTTCACTTTCACCAGTGGCTTTTAGCTTGCTACCTACAGTACAGTAAGTTTCAGACTATATACTAAAACTCAAGCAAAAGAAAAATATTACCCTGAGATTAATAATGAATTTGAAGAGTTGTTTGGTAACCATTATTTTGAAAGGTATAATACCAGGTCGGCAGAGAGAACAAAGATTGAAATGCCTTCATGAAGACCCAAAACTTTAAAAATTCTACTAATAGGAAAGTGTACTAGCCTTTTCTTTTTAAACATTTTCTGACTGCTGTTTCCAAGTCTTCAAAAAGATAATGTGTTTCATCAGCCAAAGCCATCACATTTCAAGTGTACATGTGAGAAAGAGGCCAGAGTGAAGGGGCTGTCCTGAGTCACCTGGGACCACCAACTTGAGCTGGGGAAAGGCCCCAATGTTCTTCATTCAACTGTCCCTCAGAATAAACGTAGTGTTTGAAAGTGGTAAATTTTTATGTACAAGAGAGTGTCATAAACACTTACATACACAGGAGTGATAAAAGTGATTTGTCATTTCAAAATCCATGCTTAAACATATTCCTATTTTCAGAATACTCTAAATTTTCCTACGATTTCCATTTTAAGTTGTTATTGAAAATAATTATGGAAGTTACTCTACTCCTACTACTCTAGTAGTACTTAGGTGATTTTAAGATAGGCAGCCTTTTTCCATGAACAGAAGCATGGCTAAGAGAAATAAAGACATTAAGTAATACCTGGTTACATACCCAAAATGTACTTAACGTCGGTGGGTTAGAACTGGTGCCACTTTTCCCTTAGGATTGATGCTGCTAATGAAAGTTAGTACCCAGAGGTCATTCCACAGAAATTTATTTCACTCATAATGTATCTGTAATACAATACTATATAAATATAAATATACATATATATATATATACACACACACACACATCTGAAATAAGATGTATACTGCAACTGTGCTGCAATACTAACAATTATATGAGGAATAAAATAAACTAAGAAGGATGTTTATTTCTCTATGCAAGTGTGTAAGAAGGTATAATCAGAAGAGGATGAACCAGACTAAGACACTTAAGAGATCTGAAAGTGAATGACACTGACAATTATGCTTTATTCTACCTCCAAATATACTACGCTCTTTCCTCTTGATAATGATTATATCCCTACTCCTGACTTATCAGCTATGACTAGCACCACTGGGGGCTCTCCAAAATCAAACAGAGGGAAGAAAGAAAAAAATCTTAAGAGATTTACTTGAAATATGATAAAGATGTATGGATTTAATAACAAAGGCTACGACCTAAAGGGGGATGGGCAGGAAAAGAAGAGAATGTAATATTCAGACTTTCACCAAGTTCGATGGAAAAGGTGCTGGATTAGACACAGCACCTGAGCCAGGACAGCTTGGCTGCTGTGTGGAGCAGGGGCGTGGGAGGCTGACCAAAGGCAACGTGCAGTTGGTCACGTGTAAGGCCTTGTGTGGTAACCTTGGTCCGAATCTGGTTGTCAATCTTTCAAAGAAGTATCAACAGTTGTTTGGTCTGGCTGGTGGCTCAGTTGGTGAGAACAGAGAATCAGGGCTCAGCAGGGGCAGTGGCGTATGTTCAGCTTCATGGTCACAGGGCACGAGCAGCTCTAAACAGTAAGTAACCAGCCATCGGTGCTGGCCGAAGACGGAACACACTGGAGACTACGGACAGCTCAGGACGCCAACAGCTCTCAGGAGCTCTCTGTTCTACCAATAAAGTTACTTTTCTGCGTGATGTTCTTAATGCCTTATTTAACTGGGGAGGAGTGGGGCAGAGAAGTTAGGTATCACAATCTGAAAAATCTGTTACTCTTGTCATACCTAACCTTAAACACCTTCCTGAAAATGATTATTGGATCCTATCTTATAGTGATATGAGCTCTATGTATTTTTAGTATTACAAATGTGCTGAAAGTGAATCGGAAATACAGTAATACTTAAAGTCCTTTTAAATGACAATACAAACTTTGCCCTTGCTAAATAGGTTGGTGGCATTTAAACATATGGGGGGTGGGGGTGGGGGCTTGTTTAAAGCTGGTGAATCCCAGCTCCACTCTCAGGGGAAGTTAGGAAAGAGAATGAAAAGGAAGGGAGTATTGGTTATAATCAAAGGTATACCCACTTTGGTTCTAGACAAGAGTCAAACAGGTTTAATGCAGTGTTCTTCAAACTGTAGGGTAATTCATTAGTGGGTTGTGAAATAATTTCAATGCATTGCAAGCAGCACTTTTACAAAAATGAAACAAGAGAATAAAACAGAAAACAAGAGCTCACTCAACGTAGTGTAACTATTGTTTCATAAAGTTAACTGCTTCATTTACGTGTGTTGTGTGTACTTCTTCATGATGTAAAACACAATCCTTTTCGTGAGTTCCAGGAAAGAAAATGGTTTATTAGAAAGAAGATAAAGCACCATGGTTGAGATGAGGTGGGAGGATCATGCTTGGATGTAATTTAATCAGTGCGGTGCCTACACGGCCTTATGCTGAAAACTAACCAAGTTAGTTTACAAAATGCATTTACGTTACCAATCAATAATTCTAAAGATACCAGGCAAGTCATTACTCACTCATTCACCCAGTTAAGTGTCTACTCTCCCTACGTAAGGGTTATGCAGAGAGGATGAAATTTTAAAAATTAAATAGGGTCACATATTGTAACAACAGCTAACACATACTCAGCGCTTACTGTGTGCCTGATAGCGTTCTAAGCACTTTGCGTATCATTAACCCATCTGATCCTCTTAATAACCCCAGAAAGGTAAATACTAACATTATCCCTGTTTGTTTTTTTTTTACAAATGAAAAATCTGAGAAATTAAGTCAGTTGCCTAAGAGGCGAAGCCAGTATCTGAGCCCAAGAAGTCTGGAGCCAGACTCCTCACTCTTAATGTACAGAATCCCTAACAGTTAAGAGCACAATCATCCATAATTGAGAGTCCGACTGTGGCACTGGGCAAACGGGAGCCCAGGGGCAAACTTATGCCGCTAACACTACTGCCCAGGCTTTGCTGTCTGTCCTCATTTCTCCTGCTATTAAAGTACAAGCCACAGTCTAGGCCAGAGGCAGGCAGCTCACCTCTTTTACACTTCAATATCCTGGATCCATTCTGAACATGATTCCCAGCAAATCAGTTCAAACTCCATCCTTTCTTCCTTCCCTAGAAAACATGTAAGAATGCGAATGAGTAGGTCCCTACGTTTCTGTAATGAATCTAACTCTCATTTATTTAAAAGTTAAAAAGAATTCATTCTCAGGTGCTGGCACTTAAACTTTTCTATTAGCCAAACATTTCCGACACATCTTCCATGTCTTATCTCCACGAACCAGTGAATCCTGTAGCTGCAGTGAGCACTGCCAGTCTGAGTGATACAGAGCTCGTGGGGGTACCTCTTTCTTTGCACCCACTTGTGTTACTCCCCTCACTGGTTTTCAAATAAGATCCAAAGAAACTGCAGGTGTAATACACACTGTGGCAAGTGAACCATCGTGTTTCAGAAAAATATGAAAGGATTATGTACTAAAGATTTCTTTTCCTCCCGTCTACCCAGCCTTATCTTCCGGTTATATACTAAGCCCTATAGGTAGGGCCTAAACGGATAATAAAATAAGTAAAAATCAACATAATTCCTGGTAGCATGGTTACCCTTCCTCGGCTACCTCAGAACCCAAAACAGCACCATTTAAATGCTGAGTAAACACAATATGCTTCCACATATTGACAGGAGAAGGCAGTACTATTCCTCCTCGTATTTAATCTGAATTAAAACAGCCAGTGCAAATGAATTCTGGAACAAAAGCGAAACAACATTTAGGTCTCTGTCTGACAACTACACCTGGCCACACAATTTGAAACCTCTCATGAAAGCATCTTGTGACAAAACAAACATCATTATCTTTCAAACGTAAAGAAGTTATAAAAAAATTAATGCATAATGAAGCACTGTACATTGTGATGTGGAGGATTAAATTATTAGAATAATTCAGGATTCTTTCAAAATGCAGTGAAATACTCAGATAACTAAGACAAACTCTGAGGCTTCAGTGCACTGTGACAACGATTTACCACACTTTGCTACATAGACATTCTCTAAGGAGTCTGTCAAAAGTAAGGCAGTGGTTTAACACCCTTTTGAAAAACACATATGAGGTAGAGTGCTGTCAAAATAAAATTTCTAACTGAATAATAACTGTGTATATGCCAGTGTCAATATAATACTAGAAGCTGGAAATATGATTTTACTATTTACCACTATCACAATTTTTAGGTTAATTTTAGGTATATTTAGGTTACTTCTTTTCCAGGTCGGATTAAACTGTTTACTTCTACCGGGTATTGTGTCTAAAACCAATACTTTTCACATGGGTCAGAGGGTACATTTGCTGTAGTTTAAATAAAAAGGATGAGTCAAGTATATACCAATCTAGTCAGTCAGCTTCTAAGAAAGATACACTTTTGGATGAAAGAGTGGTAAGGTCTGCACTCTACAAACATGACACTTTTGACTAGTGGTGTTACACATGGGGATTTTTTTTTTTTTTTTTTTTTGGTGATGATGCTCATTTTCCTGCCCCATTTACCCTGTCTCATTAACTGTACTTGGAACCAAGAGCATTCATTTGGTCCCATGCAAATGATAGCAGTACCTGGTTCTAAGAATTCGACTTTTCTAAATTGGGAAGCAAAATTATTTACGGGGTAGGGGGAAAGAAGTCCAACATAAATCTGTAGTCTCAGCAAGCTCAGCACACTAACACAGTAAGTTAACTGACAACACTAAACCTGCCTTTCTACCGGTAAAAAATCATACAGGTAATAATATTCTCAACAGGAGGGGATCTGCCAGAGACCTCCCTAGAATGCAGGAATTAGGGGGTGGTGTTTTCTGGGTTGGACAGGGGCACAAGTAGCTGAGAAAGACATGGAACTTCTCAGGGAACAACTATTTCTAGAAAAGCAGGTGGTTCCAGGTTTAAAAATTATCGCATAAAACCTTCATTGTCATTGAAGTGACGATTAGGCCTCTCTCTTCCTTTCCTATCTGTACCCACCAGGCTGCCCCCAATCGAGCAGAGTGGAAAAAACAGTACCCACGGTATGAGTGGGCTTTGCTTTCCACTACCTTTTCCTAAGACACACACTTTCCAAGTAGTGTGTTAAAAAACAAAAAGCAAAGACAAAAAAGACTGCGGTTTACTATTAATTTCTGAAAATTATTCAAGTGAAGGGGATCCTTTCACAAGGTATATGTTCATCAATCATGATGTTGTACATTTTAAACATTTTATAATATCATCTGTCAATTATACCTCAATAAAGCTGAAAAAAATCATTAAAAGTCCCGGTTGAAGAAGTGCTATCTACCTGTCAGTATTAGTTCTGCCCTTTAATAATTCTGTGGCTTTGTGCAGTCCTATCAGCTCTCAGAAACTCAGTTTCCTTGTCTGTAAATTGAAAAGGTTAAATGACTTCTAGCCTTCCTTCCTATTCCAAATTCAAATGGTTACATGTAAATTATTCTGTGACTTATTCTCCCCTTCAAATATCTTTGATCTTCATTCTATACTAATTTCACCTTTAAAAAGATAGGAATAGTGGGCGATGGGAGACAGGAGGGCTTGTTAAGATAGATTCAAGTGTTAATTAACCTGTTTTACCCCGGACATTTATAGTTTTAAGAATAGGCAAATGAATTTGAATCTACAATGGAAATGTAATAAAATCCATAATTTAATTGTGTATTAATTTAAACTTTTCACAATATTTACAGCTTATTTTAGATTATAGGGATATTCCTCTATTTTACAAATATATGTTGAGCCACTTCCAAATCCACTGCTGTCTGCTGTGCATTCCAGAAAGCAAAGAACCCAAAGCAAAACTAAACAAGAAGTTACTGTGAAAAGAAAACTTTTTTTTTTTTTTTTAAAGAGAAGTAAGCCTTTATTTCCTTGTTACACAGAAAAAGCTGGCTGAGTTGGCTGCTGAAAACTTTTCATTAGCCATGCTAATGTTCCCTTCCATTAAGGTGGTAAACTGAAAATTGATTTTACATATATATTTATTTGCCTCTTCAATCAGAGGTATTGGATTTATTTTCTTCCAATTATTGATGTGGACATAACACACCCCCAATATGGAAATCCTTCAGAATCTGTCTGCCTAAAAGGTCCATTTCCTACTGAAATCACAAGATGTATCATGTACAACTGAAAATAGCAAATATTCAGGAAATACATGAAACATGTTGATTATATACATTTAAAAAGGGAATATTAACTTTCAATTTTCTTATATCACACTATTCTATCCCTGAGGACTAAACAATAGATTGTAAATTGCAAATATTTACTTAAAAATCTTTAACCTCAAGAATATGAAAGTAATGCTACAAACTTAGGAAAATCTGAGTTACTTTTTTACTCTGTGAAAACCCCCTCTTTTAGTGAGTATTTTCCTTGTGTGGCTATCACAGCTAATCAACAATGTAAAGAAGCTTTTTAAGCCTTTAAATATTGCTGCAACATTACTTAAAGCCAGCTACCATTTGGTTCTGATGAGACTATGGTCTCTGCTGGGAACTGACTAGAACCTTCTGTTATCAAACACATTCTGTAAAACTGGGATGGTGGCAGTATCTCCCCTCACACTCATCACCCAATGCTTAGCACGTAGGAAATAATAAAGGCTATTAACCTGTCTTCTTTGCCATACAAATTATCACAAAAAAATAGGACAGGTCAAAAGAAACCCATCCTGAACTACAGGAAACACAACTAAAAGAATGTCCTGAGAGCACCACTGAGTATCTCTGTATGTGTCAACAATATCAGCTACACGCCTTTAGCACTTAGAATGAACCTAGCATCTCACTTACTTTATTTTTGTTGTTATTTTTTTATTTGGCCACACCATATGGCATGTGGGATCTTAGTTCCCCGTCCAGGGACTGAACCGGTGCCCCCTACACTGGGAGCACAGCGTCTTAACCACTGGACCGCCAGGGAAGTCCACACTTACTTTATTTCTTGACAACATAAATACTTAGGTTCTAGTGCTATGAAGGACTGAAGTTCAAAACTAGCAACCCATAACACACTATGTCATATCTTGTTGTTGACTGTCTTCTTTTTCTTTTATTCGTGCTTTTAAAACAAGTGCTTGGCTACCTGACGTGACTTCTCATGCTTTTCACAATCAATCTAGGTGCCTTAATAAAAGGGGATAAAAATAATTTCCATTTTCACTTCAGTTTCCCCTCACAGAAAATGAATAAAGGAAAACGGCCCAAAAAACTGGACAAGTATGAAATAAATACTTTTTAAAAAATACATGTTGTTCTTGTTTGGGGGTTATTAAACTCACGGTAGTTTATGTTCCCAAATACTGTTCAGATTTCTGCCGTAATTTGTCCCCTTGAACCATCAATAATATCCTTTTCAGCTGTGCCATTCTCTGAAGCCAGTAAAACCTTGTCCGATGGTAACGTGGTTTACCTTCTGAAATGGGGGCGCAGGGCAGGGCGAGGAGCAGCACAAATGCCTACGAACGGAGCCAGGCAGGGGGCAAGGATCAACTCCTGCTTCTGTATACTCTCAAAGCTGCTGGTTAAAGGGACGAACAAATATACATTCTGGTGTTTTTCTACTGATTTCCAGGCATGTACTGTGCACTAGGACTAAACAAGAGCAGGCTAGGAAACAGCCTAGAAATCATTCTTAACAAAAAGTTTTTTCCTAGTTAAAGGCCTTTTATGGTTTCTTAATTTTTTTCAAAAAGTAGGGATTCAAGTGAAGTAGTTTTGAAGTATTTATTTGAACTCTCTCTTTCACTACCTTCTAGCACCTGCCCCTGCCTATGCTGTGCTAATGCTGTGAGCTCACTGGTCAGGAACGGAACGGGACAAAGGGAAGACCCAGGGCTCACACCAAAGTTTTAGGATCGCTTATAAGGTTACTTGGAAGAAATCATCAGGGAGGTAAGAGAACATGTAGTAGGTGTCTCAAAAGGCAAGAGGACAGAGAATGGAAAGGAATGAAAATAAGCCCCTCTAACGGTAAACACAAGACCGAGGTTGACGCAGTCTCGGTGGCGATGGGGATGTGATGAGGGAACTACAGAGCACTGACTGCCATCTTGGGAGAGGCTGGAAGGATTTGTCCTCATGGTTTATTTATATATGAGCTGCTTACTCAGTTCTTCTGAGATAGGATCTTCCATTAGCTCTATGTATATTCCCTTTTGTTTTTCCTCAATTTAGAGAGGGCTCTGGATCACCTACCAGTCCAACCCCTCTGGCATCTTCCTAGGACCGGCCTTCAACTGCCTGGAGACGATATGACTGCCAGAAAGGTACCACTGCATCACCTGTACCTTCCTAGGTCCTCTTCCATGCAGAGATGATGCATTAATTGTGTCCTAGCCCAAATGATATAAATGCACATGGCTGTAGAATACTGCACCAATTCAATCAATCTTCAAAGAAATTAGTGAGTAAAAGAAGGAAGAATATATCTGAGGAACAGTCGTCCAGGAAGAAGTTAGTGTACCTTAATTAATTAAGACTAAGAAGAAAACATCAGAAAATTTTATTGTTGTGCATGCTCTATTTATTTAATGGAAAAAATACTTTATGATTCATTTAAAATTGCCATAGAGGGCTTCCCTGGTGGCGCAGTGGTTGAGAGTCCGCCTGCTGATGCAGGGGACACGGGTTCGTGCCCCGGTCCGGGAAGATCCCACGTGCCGCGGAGCGGCTGGGCCCGTGAGCCATGGCCGCTGAGCCTGCGCGTCCGGAGCCTGCGCTCCACAACGGTGAGAGGCCACAACAGTGAGAGGCCCGCGTACCGCATAAAAAAAAAAAAAATTGCCTTAGAAAGTAAAAAAAAAGAAGAAGAAGAAAGGGAAATCAAAATGAAATCCTAGATAATGATTTTTGTCAAAGGATTTTGGTAAATATACCTTAATATTAGTAAATATACCTACTAGCTGTCGAAGTCTGCTTTATTGTCTTCTCACAATACTTTCAAACCCTAGATAGGGCAAAACAAAGCAATCCAAATTGTGCTATATGGCATTTAAAATCATTGTAAAGTATAGGAATGTGTTCACCTATAATACTTGGCTAAGTAATATTATAATAATATAAAATAATACAATATAATAATTTGGCTATATTTTGGCAAATATGCTATATTTATAATTATATGGAAAGGCCTCATTAATCATGACTGAAATTAGAACATACTCAAAGAACCAAATGAACTTTGGCTTGGCTTCAATAACAAAATATTTAGAAACTTCTATGACTACTCAAATGAGATCTTTTAACTCAGCAAACTGGGATATTCTGTCTCATTTATTGCCTATAAACCTTAGAAATAATCTCCAAAGACAGGTGAATACTGGTTTATCTTAGGTTAAAAGAACCATTCTGCACATTATAACCATTAAAATTTATTGTACATACTGAGTAATCTTAGATGTATATAATTATGATTCCTTTATAAATAAACTTGTCTCTGAAATCAGTGAGAATTTTGCTAGCACTGCACAGAAGTCACCACGATATTGTGATAAGGGTTCAAAACAGACTTAAGCAATAGATTTTAGCTTCTTGTTTTTCCAGCACTAGCCTTAAAACTAGAACCAAATGTATCTCTCATCTAACAAATCAAGCCGCAAACCTACAACATTTAAAATGAAGTTCTTAACTATCTTGGAAGAGTGAATTATCATTTCCAAAAGTTTTGAATAGATCCTGGCTTGTTGGGTGCTTTACTAAACTATCATTTTATAGTCCCATTAAGAAAGAACACATGAAGGTAAGGAATCAAGTTTTACCATGAAATTCTTTTCCCTCACTGCATATCAGCTCCCTGACTGAGTGATACAGCATGAACGCATTTCAGTTTATTAGATGCTGAGCCAGAAATCCTAAAAATGCTTAAGGAGATTAAGTGATTAAAGTGGGTAACTTCAATGCATTCCAATATACAAGCTTTCCTGCACACTATGAAAGTTTAGTAAACACTGAAATTAATGAAAAATACATGTGTTACTTTTTAAAAATTATATTTAATATGCAAGATCGAATAGCACAGAGGTATCTATTTCATTTGAAATAGTAATTCTTGTCTATTGGTCAGGAGAGGAATGTCAAAGTTCAAACAAAGAAAGTTGAGGAGTGAATGGTATGTGACAAAACAGAAACATAAGCTAAATTACAAACGAGGGAGAGAGTTTCACACATAAAGAACTAAGTTAAGGCAAGTTGTGGGGCGAGGTGTTTAGGGATAAAAGATACACACACCTTACCACAGAATGTGGACAGAAAGGCAAGAAAGCGGGTGCCCCTACCATAGCACAAAAATACAGCAAGTCTGTCAAAGCACTACTGACTAGTAGGTCATGAAACCCATTTGGTAGGTTATGAGGAACATTTAAATGAAGAGAGAAAAAAGAGAAAAAGAAAAAGTGATAGAGAATACAATAGACTAGAAAATTCTATCACACTCACATATAGTGAAGATGTATCGGGAAACCATACATCCACGTGTGCAAGTGCGTGCACTGGGTCCTAATGTGACACGTATTTCTTCCTGTGGGTTCCAATAAAAAGGTATGAGAGGGCTTCCCTGGTGGCGCAGTGGTTGAGAGTCCGCCTGCCGATGCAGGGGACACGGGTTTGTGCCCCGGTCCGGGAGGATCCCACATGCCGCGGAGCGGCTGGGCCCGTGAGCCATGGCCGCTGAGCCTGCGCGTCTGGAGCCTGTGCTCCGCAACGGGAGAGGCCGCAACAGTGAGAGGCCCGCGTACCGAAAATTAAAAAAAAAAAAAAAAAAAAAAGGTATGAGAACCACCGACACATTGAGCACACCACTAGTGCCCGCCTCCCTCAAGTTAATAATGTCACACTTCCGAATAGAAAAATAACTTCCAAAGCTAATAATATCCCCAAATGCCAGAGGGGAAGCATGGCAAAACACAAAACCACGGAATATTTAAAATGAACTATGACACAGAAGTCCAGGGAAAGCAAGCCTTCTAGAGAAACGTCTAACACTACCAAACCAGACTGCGGGGCCTCCACTCCCAGAGTTTTTCTCCCCACCCTGAATAAAGAGTGGAGGGAGTGGAGCCGGGGGAGACAGAAGAGCTGAAGGTGGGAGGGAAGGTGGGATCTAGAGCATCACTCTGGCCAGGAGACCCCAGTCTCCCCTGCAGCAAGGTAAAGAAGGCAGGAACCGGTACAGATCCAGAGAGATGGGGTGGGTGAGGAGAAAGGTGACATGTTCAACTTTGCAATCTCAAGGCCAAGCACAGCACTAGGCACGTAATAGGCCCCTTATCAATGTTTGCTGAATGTGTCAGTAGGTCTTAATAACACCGACAGTTTTGTGATGTGAAGGCAGTGCCTGGGCAGGGTCAATAGTTTGAAACTTCTTACTCCAAGTAATCTCGGCATCATCAGAAAATGTGAGTTCTGTTCTTAATGCCATGCTCTCCATCTTCACTAACCATCCACAAGCCATTTCAGTGGCTACCTGTAAACGAAGCCATCTCCACAAATGATAAGCTCTTCAAGAACTGTAAAGAAGCTTGTTTTGTTTCAAAAAACAAACTGATCTGACACAAGGTCATCACGAATTGAGTGCTCAAAACCAAAAGTGAATGGGTATTCAACTACTTAGCGGGCTCAAAGATTAAGAAATTAAGTTTCTCAGGCCACTGTAACAGGTCACACAGAGACCATGTGATGTTCACACTTGCTTTAGGGGCAAATGGTTTGTTTTTGTTGGGTAGTTTTGGGATGTATGACTGGTTTTAGGCTCAGGTACAGCTAAAGGAACTTAATAGTAGCAAACACTTATGTAGTTATTTACTGCGTGCCAGGTAACCTTCTAAGGACTTCACAAATATTAACTCTAATTAATGCGTACACAACCCCTGATAATGTAGTTACCTGTTCAGTGGTTTATTCTGTTCCATTAAAAGTACCTCCGTTTTTTCCATTTTCTCCTGCAAAAGATGAGGAAAATATTGTTAGTGAGTGGTCACAAATGCACACATAATGTTTTATATCATTCTTTGATATCTTCCAGACTTGAGAGTACCAACAGGGCTTCGTTAAACTTTAGTGAATTATTTCAACTGCCTAACTTTACTGAGTTCCTAAATAAAACCATTAAGACAATATCATTACATGTATCGATAAAAGGAGATTTGAAAAACAAATATTTTATGATTTCAAAAGAAATCAACATGGCATAATAATAAAAAGATAGATGCATAGGGAAACAATGTAGGGTAAGATTCTCCTTGACTCTGAATCATTCTACATTTAATATGCCTTTCCAAACTACGTTCCCTCTGAAATTCTTTTTTAGGTGGCAGCACCCTTCCCCACTGGGTGAAATAATTTCTGTTCTAAAGATAGAAACAATTGGTGAATATAGCTATTGATATTACAGATTTACTTAAAAATTTTAAAAATGATAATGGAAAAGCATCCATCAAAAAAGAGGGTGTTGCTTAGGAAAGGTAGCAGTTCAGAGAGTCTCCACCAGGTGACATTTACCTCGGGGAACTCACAACTGTCCAGGTTCTGTCCCTCCCTCTGTTGGCTCCAAAAGCCTATCTCACTAAGGTGTCAAAAATGATCATGTTTATCAATACTGATTCATGTTAACAAAGATCATAAAAGATTGACAGATAAGCCACAAAGCCTATGGATTCATTTCCCATGAAAAATATGTCATCAGACAGCCTGGACACTTGCTCCATCCAGCTTGACCAACATACTCACATTTCTTTGGCCAATAAATACTTCCTGAAATCCCAGGTGTAGGTAACCATACAGGCAGATCAAGCCAAATTAACAGCAGATTGTTGGGTGAGCATGTCAGAGCAATCACAGTCCAGATGCCAGTGGCCTCCAATATTCTCTCTCCAGACAAGTGTTCTCCTATCTCCTCCACTACCACCATCCTAGTCCAAGCTGCCATCATCCTTTTCCTGGACAAACATGAAACACTCCTTGCTATTTTCCCAGCTTCCGCTTCCTCCCTTCCAATCTATCATCCACAAAGTGTCCAGAGTAAACATTTAAAAATAGGAAACAGGTCATGGCTCAGCCCTACTTCGACTCCTTTAATGCTCTGCATGGGTCTGATGATAAATACCCGAGAGCTGACTCTCAAGCCTTGGTCTGGCCCAGCTCACCCCTCCAGCCTCCTCCGTGCACACTCTTCCTGTCACCCTCACATTTCAGCCACACTGGCCTCCTTTTACTCTCTTAAATGCACAGATCCCTCAACACTTCAGAGATTTTGCACACCTCGTTTCCTCTGGCTAGAAACTAATGCACATACTCTGCACCTTCCCCACAAAGCACATACGTGCCTAGTCATCTGCAACTCCTAGCTCATGTCACACGACCCCAGACTAGGACATTCCCTTATCTTAAGCTCCCACAGCACCTTGATCTTCTCCGTTGTAGCACTTACTACCGTTTATAATTACACATTTATGTGATTATTTAATTTACGTTTATTTCTCTCACTAGACTGTAAGATGCTCCATAAAGGTGAATACTGTGCTCATTTTATTAGCACGTTCCACAACAGTGGACACTCAAGAGATATTTTCATGAATGAATGATGGCTTTGGACCGTTAGAACCTGCTGCATCCATCGCCAAAACAGGGATCATTTTGCCAGGCAGACCATATGGCTTTCCT
Organism: Monodon monoceros; assembly: GCF_005190385.1. Lineage (NCBI taxonomy): Eukaryota > Metazoa > Chordata > Mammalia > Artiodactyla > Monodontidae > Monodon > Monodon monoceros. The sequence goes on from NW_021703776.1 coordinate 83,618,891, forward strand.
GAATGGGCTCCATCCTCCCTGATGTGTCCTGCCCCTGGGGGGGGGGGGTCAATAATTAGATGGGCACTGTCTAACTCACTTCCGTAACTTTACTGTTTCCTAGGCCTCCATAGCCAAAATAAATCTTAAGATACTAAAAGAGAAACGGCACGAAGTTCAAGATACATTTGAGTAGCGCCTCTGCAGACAGGACTTGTAGCAGTGGGCTACTAAGAAACACCATAAACAAAAAGGAAAACATAAATTGCGGCCAAAGGAAACCCTTGCTGAGACAACACTGGAAAACACATAAATATACATGCACGCATGTGCACAAGCACCCAAAGCAGTGGTCCTCGGAGGGGGGCATGAAAGGCTTTGAGTTTGCTGTGGGATGACTACGGGGCCGACAGCAACAACGTGTGCAGCTCTCTGAAGGAGGCTCCATACACTGCGCCTCCTCCTGTCCCTGGGGCCTGACTCTGCACACTTGGCACACAGGAGACCTGGTGTGTACTGACTGTGTCATTCTCCTATTTGCCTTACAAATCAACAACTAATCGACATTTCCTAACTCGCTGCACAGAATGTTTTAAACGGCTCACAGCTGTGGTTTACACTTTAAAGATGTTCTAACATTGCAGTCCTCTTATGTAATGAGAATGAGAACAAAACTGATAGGAAGAAGTTCCACAGTGCCCTTGACTCTACATTCACATCTAGTCATCGGGGGCTAGAAAGGGCCAACTTCACTCACTCATCATTCAACAAACAGCACGCACCTGAATAAGCCAGGCATGGTTCTAGGTGCTGTGGACATATAATGAACAAGACAAAACCCCTGCTTCTCAAGGGGGTAACGTTCTAGGAGGAGACAAACAGTGAACATATGTTAAGTACAGGTATACCTTGGAGACATTGCAGGTCTGGTTCCAGACCTCAATAAAGCAAGTCACACACATTTTTTGGTTTCCCGGTGAATACAGAAGTTATGCTTACACTATACTGTAGTCTATTAAGTGTGCAATAGCATTATGTCTAAAAAAAAAACAACATACATACTTTAAAAATTCTTTATTGCAATAAAATGCTAACCATCATTTCACACAGAGTTGCCAGAAACATTCAATTTGTAAAAAGACAACATTTGCAAAGCACAATAAAGCAAAATGCAATAAAGCAAAGCACAATCAAATGAGGTATGCTTGTAAAATGTAAAATATGTTGGGGGGGTGTTAAATTTTAAATAGGATGGTCAAGGAACGCCTCACTGAGAAACTGACATATGAACAAAGACCATGACTCTTTTGGAAAAGAGTCATGTAGACATCTTGGGAAAGACAGTTCCAGACAGAGGATCAGCAAGTGCAAAGGCCCTGAGACAGAAGTGTGGCCTGTCTGACCTGCGGCATGCATGGGAGACAGTAGTAGGATGTGGGGCCAGAGAGGTAAACAGTGACCTTGTTAGGGTACCCAAAGGCCTTTGGCTTTTATTTTGAGGGCCCTGCAATGCAACAGAGGTGTTTGGGGCAGAGGCAAACATGATCTGGCTACTGTGTTGAGAACAGACTGAAGCAAGGGAGGGAGCGGCAAGACCAGTTATTAAGCTTCTGAAACAGCCTAGGCAAGAAATTACAGGGGCTTGGACTGGAGTGCAGCAGTGACGCACAGCAGTGCTGCTAAAAAGCTGACAGATTCTTCATGAAACTTTAAGAAAATACCCTAGGATTAGCTCTAACTCATTTAATGGTTGATTTTAGCAGTCAATCTTTTTATCACTAAAGGGTTTTTTTTGGTTTCAATTATTACTTTTATAAAAGAAAACTTAGTGGATTTTTAGCTATGAAGAAGTAATATATGATCATCACAGACAGTGGAAAAGACCGAACAGGCAAAAACATCGTCACATCACGTTACAAAAGAACTGAATATTCAAGTACTTGTGACACTGGTCACCACTATGTATTAGCATTTTTCGTTTACTCTGAAAATAAAAGGCTCCTCTAAGTGAAGAGAAAGATCATTGAATACATGTGGCCATGGGAGTTAATGACTATTTAACATGAAGATTTTCCACTTGAAGATCTGTTGATGTACAGCAGGATAAACGCCAAACACAAGTATTCTTCTTAAAAATCAGGCTTAGGCCAACATGGTCCAACGCTGACATTTGTCAGCTGTGCCAGTTTGAGCTTAGCCCAGAAGGAGTGTTTGCACATCACTGAGGAAGCTACGCTTTTCTGCACAGACTTTTCCCCTGAGAAACCCATGATGATAACATGATGTAAAAAATGGACACGACGAATTCTAAAAAAAAATTTTAAGTATTCTTTTTATTCTCTGCTCTGTTGGTTAATGGGGTGGGGGGGAGGTAGGGGGAGATCACAGCTCATAACTGTCGTCATGGAAACAATTCCACTCTAGGGCAGGGAAGCAGCTCTTCACTTGCTATCCAAGCCATGGGGCACGTCATCTGTGCAGTACACAGAACCCCGTCCTCCCCTGAACAGGATTTGCTGTTTAGTCAACCGTGACAAACAAAATTAAACTCTGATTCTCAACATTTAATACTTTGGGCGGATATGCCTTATCTGTTCAGCTTTTCTCAAAGTGTGCTAAGACAGGTAAATCGCTCATGGTGAATCAGGTACTGTCATCACCCACTAGAGCAGTCCTTCTCAAACTTCAGTGTGCACAGGAATTGCCAGGGGGTCTGTTAAAATGCAGATTCTGATTCAGAAGCGCTGGGTTGGGGCTTGAGACTCTGCATTTCTAGTAGGCTCTCTGGTGATGCTGCTGCCACCGGTCTATGGACCACCATTTGAGTACACAGTGGTAGAATATTTATTATCCTCCCTCCTTCCCCTCTCCCTACTAGTCCCTCGATAAGTACCACTGACGGAGACTGAAACTACTGCACTGAAGACTAACTGTTTTCTTACTCTTACATTAAAAATAAGAATTTGCCCTCCACGGTGTAGGATACTTAAATCCCAGCAATAAGCAAACAGTCTCTTCTGGGGCATCCTTAGCTAACTGATGAGATCTGAAACTTCTACTTGAGCAACCACATATGGTTTTCTTTTTATTCTCCCTTTTCTTCACTCATCCTTTCCCCACATGGAAGAATGGTTCGCACAGAGGATCACAGCTATAGGGTAAGCTCCTGGCTTCAGCACTGGGTGAGGGTGTGAAAGAACCAAAATTACTGAACCTTTTCCATCTCGTCCTTTTTTTGTAAAGAGGATAATCCGTAGACAACCATGGCACTGGCTTGGAAAGTACAGAATTTTTATCAAGGGGTTAAGAGTGGTCGACTAATGATTGCTTACAGGTGCCGACATTACCGGCTGCCATCAACAAATAGGCTTTGAGAATCTCTCTCTAGGACCCACCCAAACCCTGCACTTTCAGACAGAGGGGTCTCATATTACACACATGGCGAAACCTCTCATTCAGAACATAACTGATATTTTCAAATTACAGATAATTCATGTGAAAATGTAACCTGAGCTTTAACATGCCTCTCTCAACCCTTAACTTCTAAGCTATTTTAGTTCAATCCTAATTAATTTTTATTAACGTTTCACAGGTACGTACTTCTTTCTTAGTTTGCTTCTAAAGTAAAAGATAATAGTTATAAGATTGTAAAGAAAAATACTGTTCCTCCAGGACAAGGATCCCCGGCATATGTGTGAGAAAGGCCTACTTTTTGTTTCTCTAAAGCCATAAGATGACCAAAAGGAAATGCTGTGGCGGGGAAGAAGCGGAGGAGACGCTGGACTAACACCTCTGATTGCTTCCTGCCCTCTGGGATCCTGTGAAACCACAGAGGGAGGAACCTGGCAGAAACAGGCCGACAGACGAGAGAGTACAGCAGCAACAGCTGCTTTGGAGATCTGTGAGATCAATCTAGGCAATCACAATCAATTGTAGATTCTAAAAGGACCAACTGGAATTATCATTGGGTTATATTAAGCAAACAAACTACTAACCAAAACCTATTAAGAAGGACACAGGTATACACAGCCTGGGGCAAGACTTAAAGAAGCAAAACACCACTTACACATAAAGGCAGGTGGCAAAGAGGAGGCAGGCTCATTCTGGGCTGCTCCTGCGGCTTGAACTCAAAGGTAAAACAGAAAAGGAGACAGACTTGGCACAATACAAGGAAACACTTTCTAACAAAATACAGTTCTCAGCCAGAGAACAATTTTTCTTTCTTTTTTCTTTTGCAAAGTGGTGAGCTCCCATCACTGCTGAGACAGCCTCATCCTGCTACCCTGCTCCTCCCCAGCATCAAGCACCACAGCTATGCCAGGCTGCATGCCATTCCCCAAACGTGGTTTCACGACTCTCACACAAGTACCATGCCTGGGATGCTTTTTCATTTCTAGGCCACCCCTTCAGGCTTGAAATCTCAGCTTCCACATAACCTCTGTGAATCGTATGCTGTCTCTCTTCCTCCAAACAGGCTGAGAGCGGGCCCCTCACCCAGGTACCCTCACACGCCTCCTTCCTGCACATCCTCATCCAGCTGTACATACTTTTAGACTGGGAGGCCTCTGAGGGAGGGGTCATGAGTACTTACCTGTGTATCTGCAGTGCCTGCCATAGTGACCTGGACACAGCACGCATCAGCTGGAAGGTGAAGGAAGGAAGAGGAGAGGAGGGAAGTGAAGAGAAAGAAGATGATGCCTAAATTTTCACATCTTTGGGCTTCCCTGGTGGCGCAGTGGTTGAGAGTCCGCCTGCCGATGCAGGGGACACGGGTTCGTGCCCCGGTCAGGGAGGATCCCACGTGCCGCGGAGCGGCTGGGCCCGTGAGCCATGGCCACTGAGCCTGCGCGTCCGGAGCCTGTGCTCCGCAACGGGAGAGGCCACGACAGTAAGAGGCCCGCGTACCGCAAAAAAAAAAAAAAAAAAAAAAAAAAAAATTTTCACATCTTATGCACATTGCAGAAGGAATTCTGACATTGGGAGAGAAGTTAATTTGAATGAACATTTTCTACATAGAAAGACATGAATTACTGTGGCTTTAAGGTTTATCATTTTAGGTATGTTTTGATCTAATTATTGTTAATAGCTGTTTAGAAACAGTCCCAATATTTTGCTTTTATTTATGTATCTAAATACACATATTTACTATGCTATTTAATAATACAAATAATTTTCCCAAAAGTTTAAAAAATATTTTTTAAAAATCTTCCATAGTTACCGGGAAGCCTGCAGAAAATGCGTCCATGGCATTTTCCTCAAGTTTGGAATAAGTATATCACTAAAGCAAGTACAGGGCCACCACTACTGCCAAAAGACCCCAGCAATACTTTGTAAGCCTTTATGCTGAAACTCTGCATACCAGAAACAGAACTCTGTCTTCAAACTTTTCCTAATTCATGCAAGGCTTTACCATCAGCTCTTGTTTTCCTAAGCATCTACACCCAATTAATCTGCTCTGTACACCACCAGTGGCAATTCTCAAAACATGACGAGCATGTGAAGGGCCATTCTGATGGCCTCGGGGGAGTGACGGGGCAGTGACAGGCAGGTGAATACATCTGGGAACTACAGAACCATTGCTAATGACCATAATTACTCTTTGGGAGGATTTCTATAAACCGCACCAGCACCCTTCCCAAAGAACAGATGACGACAGGTGAACCCACACCTGAGACCAGAAAACTGTCTGCCAGAGCCTGGCTCTGCATCAGCCCCAACGTCTTCCCCCGACAGACGACTATGAGCACATTGCCACCCTTGCCTTCCGCACAGCCCGCTTCCTTAAGTCCCACCTTCTTTCCCGTGCCGCTGCCCTGGGTGGCAACAGAACGGGTCTGGGCTCTGTGGGCGCCCACCTGGCCAATTCCCGCGGCTATGGGCAAGGCTGAGGAGGATGCTGACCTCCTCGCAGTGGGTGGCGGGGTATCTGCATATGAACTGCTGCCCTGTTTCCTTTTTACAGAGGGAGGCACGGTAAACTGTCTCCATGAGAACGTTAGTCTAGGAGTGAATGAAGTCTTTTATTTATTTATTTATTTATTTATGGCTGCGTCAGGTCTTCACTGCAGTGCGCAGGCTTTCTCTAGTTGCGGCGAACGTGGGCTACTTTTCGTTGCGGTGCGCGGGCATCTCATTGCGGTGGCTTTTGTTGCGGAGCACAGGCTCTAGGCACACGGGCTTCAGTAGTTGCGGCTCCATGGGCTCAGCAGTTGTGGCTTACGGGCTCTAGAGCACAGGCTCAGTAGTTGTGGTGCACGGGCTTAGGTGCTCCGTGGCATGTGGGATCTTCCCGGACCAGGGATCGAATCCGTGTCCCCTGCATTGGCAGGTGGATTCTCAACCACTGCACCACCAGGGAAGTCTCTAGGAGTGAATGAAGTCTTTATTGCACTTCATGAGACTAAAAAACATAGCTTTGAGATATGTATGTATTTCAGAGGACAGCAGAAGTCTTCTGGCCTAACACCAAGTCATACTATCGATAAACTTATACTAGCATATCTTTTTACCAGAAAAAATGCTAGATTTGTAAAACGGAAAAGGGCAGGATGGTGCAACAGACTGGCCAGATAGATGCAGCTTTGATCATATTGATTTCTTTTCAGCCTACAGGTTTTACGGTGGCAGTAAGAGGTGGCCTGGGCTGAGTGACAGAGGACACGGATATGTTTCAAGGTGAAAAATGCCCGTGCAGAGCCCTGAGCACAGCAACACCCGAGCAGGGCGGCTGCCCCAGGAGCGACCAGCAAACATGCTGAGGAACAGGGTGTCTGGTGGTTACTCTTGATCTGAGGCTGTTTGTCAATAGAGTAGAATTTTCAAAACAAAACCTTTTTTATTTTTAATTTTGCCAGTTCCTCCTTATATCTGAGCAAACTAGTGGGGAAATAAAGTGGCAAAATTCAAAGTGGATTTTTGCGGCCCGCCCCCTGCTCCAATTCCTCAGCCGGCCATGAGGGAGAAGGATGCTTCTTTCAGGAAGACCCACCTGGACCCTGACTGAAGGGCAAAGGCCCCCCAAATATCAGTCTCCCATCCTGACACCTGGTCAGGTCATTAGGAAGAATCTGCCCAATACCTACTATCCCCACAATAAACCTGGGTTCCATAGTCCAACAAGGAAATGGAGGGAAAGGAGCCGTTACTGAGAGCTGGCTACATCCCACACAGTTTCACATTCACCTTTTATTTATCTATTAAAAGTTTGTTTGTTTGTTTATGTATGTATGTGTGTATGTATGTATGGCTGTGTCAAGGTCTTAGCTGCAGTATGAGGGATCTTTGGTTGCGGCGCCCAGGCTTCTCTCTAGTTGTGGCGTGCAGGCTTGAGGGTGTGTGGGCTCTGTAGTTTGTGGCACGTGGGCTCTCTAGTTGAGGCGTGCAGGCTCAGTAGTTGTGGCACGCAGGCTTAGTTGCCCTGCAGCATGTGGGATCTTAGTTCTCTGACCAGGGATCGAACCCGAGTCCCCTGCATTGGAAGGCAGATTCTTTTCCACTGGACCACCAGAGAAGTCCCCATGTTCACCTTCAGAACAACCCATGGGTAGATTTAAATGGGCGGGAGGTGTGAGTATGTAGGCTCAGAAAGGTTAAGTAACTTTCTAAGCTTAGCTCCCACCAAGGAGATTTCCCAAGGCCTGAGAGGCCTCTTGAAACCCTCTCCCGGGATGCCTCCTCCAGGGTAGGCCCCGAAACAGGCCCTCTCTCACACTCAGAAAAAGAACACACCTGCTCTAATGACAGGACTTAACTAGGACAATAGGACTGAAGGCTAAACAGGCTAACAATAAAAACACGAACCAAGCCAGGAATAACTGAAGGTCTCGCAGACCACATGTCCCGATGTGGCGCACTTCACAGGAACGGCAAAACAAGCCCCTCTCTGCAGTGCTGTGCGGAAAAACCCCTCACCAGTCTCCCCAGGACACAGACAGGAGACAGCCTGCAGGAGTACCTGGGATATGCCCCAGTGCAAAGGCAGGGGGCCTCTATCCCTGGCTACAAGAACTAACAGAAAATTCCAGGACATTTCTAGAGGGCCTTGCCCCAGACCCTGAAACTCGGGATCCATGCAGGGAGCCCTACAGTTCTTCATCTTATGCTGCATGTTGCCTTCCTGGGCTTGGGAGAAAGTTGCACAAGTGCAATAACAAGGGACAAATAAAGACCCAAACTTTAGCGAACAAACAAGCAGGAAGGGGGCGGGGTGGAAGTTCCCTGGAGTCGGGGAAAGGAGAGAGAGAAAAGCATTTTTAAAAAAATTAAAATATTTGTTTCTCTAGAATTGAGAATGAAGAGAAATGACCAGAAAGCACTGGTGAGCGGAGGAAGAAGGGTGACACCACGGTCTCAAACCAGAACAGAGAGTTCACATAAGCCCGGGTATGTGCTTGCTTCCATTCCCGCCCACCCACGGTTCCTGGGGCAAACAAATTCTTGGCTGGGCAGGTATGTGTGGGAGGCCTGATTTATTTTCCAACCACTAGAGCTTTGCCCAGAACTACTTAATCATAATTTTTCAAGGTCATACATTCAAATATGATGTTACTACCTCACAAAACAAGTAACTCTAGGGTCTGTGGAGTAGGAGGCAGGGAAAGAAGGAATTAACCATCCTCACTTGAACTATCTTCTTATCCACTCTTACTGTGTATCTCTTATATGTTCTCAGAAAATCAACAAACTGCCAAAACACATAGCTAAAAGAAATAATGGCTAACTTTAATATAATGCTTACACTCTATGGCAAGCACAATTCTAAATGCTCTGTATATATTAACTTATTTGACCCTCAACAATTCTTTGAGGTGGGTACTATTGTCGTTATTAGCCCTATTTATAGCTGCATCCAGAGGGTAAGTGACTTGCCCGGCTACCAACAGCAGGGCACCCTGTGCACCTGCCCTATGCTATACTCCTCCCTTCTCTGTGTTCGGCTCTCTGGCACCCCCAAAAGGCAAAATTATAACAAGAGCTCTGTTCCATTATGGGATATCTAACTGATTTTCCCTGCGCAGTAGGGCTTTCTTTAAGCTACTTTTCTGGGAGGAATATTATCAGAGCCAGTCCCCACCTTTAACCCTGCTGCTCAAAAAAGCCATATAAGCTGGAAAAGTCCCAGAGTTCAAACCACAATTCCCCTTACAAGCTGCCTGATTAGAAGCAGTTCGAAGCAAAGCTTTGATCCCTGTTAAAATGTAAAAGCTCTAGGAGGTGAACTCTTTATGCTGTTATCAGTTTGTAGTGAAAGTTGCACTGTTATCTTTTTAATGGTAAGTTTAATGATAAGAACTTCAGGTGGTTTCCAGGCATCCAATCCACCTGTCCAGTTTGGACCTGTTCACTGCTGGGTGCCTAGAACTCTCCAGGACCTGGCACATTAACAGCTGTTCAATATACCAGCGTGGGTGAACAACTGAACAAATGAATGGCTATAATTCTTGCAGAGGTCAGTTTTAGGGCACATTTATGATGCAGGTAGGTCTTAAAGTGGAAGCCAGGTTGGGCAAAGTATCACTGGAAAGGTCTAAAGAACAAGTAAATCACTGTCTCACAGTAATGACTTTGAAAGAAACCCCAGGCATATTTAAATATAAGAAAAGGATCTCTCTTTGAATTTATTGAGAATGGATTATATTTTTAAATGTATATAGAGCTAACTTATTAATGAAGAAGGTAATCTAAGAGGGTAGTGATATCTACATCATCTTTCTCTACAATTACACTTTCCCAAAAGATGTGGTGCCCTAGAACAACATCTCTTCTCCTTAATATTCTCATACCCAAGTCCTGTATGTGTTCTCAAGGGCCTCCACAAATGTCTTTTATTCCAGGAACCCTTCCCTGTGCTCCCGGCCAGAAGAGGTCATCCCCCGCTTTATACTCAAAGTTACTTTGTTCTTTCTTTTGTGTACATAAATGCACTTCCTGAATTGTTGTATTTTTCTCACCTGCACTACCTGGCTGTCCCCAACTCTATCTCCATATTCCACAGGGAACCAAACATTTTTCCTAACATAATCAGCATCCAGTCGATATCAGACTAATGTTTTTAAAAAGACTCTACTATGGAAACCCTCCAAGGATACACCACCATCTGTTTCTAGTGTTCAAATACATTTTAGATATTTTAAAAACTGTAATTTTTTTAAAAATGACATGGAAATGGTTTATACGCAAGCTTCTCACCCACTGCGGACACACAGCATCATGTGTCAAAGATCCTGTCTGGGAGATGCAGGCGATCCCTGTGGTAGGCTCCCCTGCCACCTCCACGTGCACATGTGGACTTCTTGTAAGTGTGACACTGAGAAGGGAAGCTGTAGCTCCACCCGGTCGTGTGAAAAATACTGTGTGCACAGTCTGCTCTCAAGAGGTTGTTCAAGTAAGCACATGAATACAAACCGCACCCCAGTGTCGGCTGCCATTAAATGCGGGCGAGGCACAGGGGGCATCTGGTCGGCCTTGCTTTCATCGCAGTAGAAAGTCCTTTGTGATAATACCCTACTTGAGAGAGGGTAAATATTTATTCTAAGAATTAGATGTTTCCTGTATGACTTTAGATTTATGATAAGGAATGTGACCTGTTGTTTCCATACGTTTAGTTACAGGGTTACTACGATTTTGAAACAAACATTCCCTACCTTAGATTGGTTGAATTGAAAAACATCCTGGGATCCCAAGGCAAGTTATTTAAAAACAAAACAAAAACAAAAAACTCTTGTTATAATTTGCAAGTAATTATCTGTGAGAACAGATTATTTTTTAAAATATGATGCATTTAAAGCAAAGTATATAAGTTTATTAAACACAGCTGATAATGTGAATACAGCTATTATTATACAGTTATTATCAACACCAGATTTTTTAAAGTGTTTCATTATATCTTAAGAGCTTCATTGCTCTTGCTGACTCTTCAGTAAACATTATAAATGTAAACTCCAAAAAAATTTATAGTACTAGGAAATGTCACTTTATCTGTTTTTTTTTTTTTGCGGTGCGCGAGCCTCTTCACTGTTGCGGCCTCTTCCGTTGCGGAGCACAGGCTCGGGACGCGCAGGCTCAGCGGCCATGGCTCACGGGCCCAGCCTCTCCGCGGCATGTGGGATCTTCCCGGACCGGGGCACAGAACCCGTGTCCCCTGCATAGGCAGGCGGACTCTCAACCACTGCGCCACCAGGGAAGCCCACTTTATCTGTTTTATATGGTAGAGTTTCATTTCATTTGATGAAAGGATTCCCTGCCCCCGCAAAAGTTTGAAAACGTCTGTTAGTTTTTCTCAAATCCCAGTCTAGGGAGCGGCTGCAGTAGACCTGGATGAGCTTTTTTACCATATGGCTTTTCCTAGGCTCTTTTCTCAGTAGTTCCCTTCGGATAGGCATGAAGTGAGCTGAGAATGTGGCAAGGGGTGGGGAAGCAGGGCGGGAGTGGGGAGGGGGGATAAAAAGGAAACCACTGATCTAATCAACACATAACTGTCTTCATAGAATTTTTGGTCAAATGCTTCAGTAAAATCAAGACAAAACAAGTCAACAACATACCCTTAATATGTGAACTTTTTCACAAAAGGAAACAAAGTTAGTTTTGTATTATTTGCCCTTTAGTGAACTCATACTGGACCTACTAATACCATATACTTTTCAAAACGTTCACAAATCACCTATTTAACTCTATGTTTCGTTGGTGATCTATAGCCAGAGCATGCATTTGGCCTCCAGAACCTCTTGCTTTATTTAAAATTTGGAAAAAGGTTGTTTTTCTCCAGTCTTCAATCCCTTTTAAATTCTGTATGATTTGTCAACAGTTAGTGAACACTGAGGTCTTTTGAGATATTTGCAAGCTCCTTCAGCAAACTAGAGAGTTTGAGAACCACTAATTTATAACAGTCACCACTGGCTATCTCCTCCACACTGAGCTTCACTTCCCAAGACACTGCTGCAGTGCTGTACACTTTACAATTTCAAAATCATTTTTCTTGCTGGAAAAGATTGGAAGTAAAGCAGCAGTCAGTAAGATCACAGACTTTCTTTACACAGAAGGATACTTTGGAATGTAACTACTCTACTACACTGATTTTTCTTAAGATAAGGAAATACACTTAAGAAACATACCCAAGATGAAACAGTCATTGGCAAAGTGAGAACTCAGCACCCACCTTCCACAGTTTAGTAATCAAAGATCTAAGTTCACATTCAGATTCTTCTACTCGCTAGCTGCAGGCGTCTTGGTCAAACCCCATAAGCCACAATTTACTTAGATATTAAAATGGGAATTATATCTTCCAGGGTCGTTAGGTATATTAAAATGAAGATACTTAATGGTCTTCTGGAAAAGCATCTGACTCCAAGTAAGTACACAATAAATGTTAGCAGTTGTAAACACATTTTTTTTGGCTAGAGTTTTAGAACAAAAGAGAATTCTCCAGGTATGGGGTAGACTACTCTGGAAAACCTTTGCGTTCTTAAAGTGGGGACAAAAGGAATTAAGTGCTAGAATATTCCCCAGTGCTATGGGTATGAAGGTTGTGGGCTTGTGGTCTTGAAAAAGGGAGTTAACCGTTGGGGATGATTTCTCCAAAACTGGGAGAGAAAAGGGTTAGGGTCCCATGAAGGGCAGAGCCCTGACCCATTCACACGCCCACAACCTTCATACCCATAACCCTGGGGGATTCTAGCACCTTGATTTCCTATTTAAACAGTAGAAGAAATGGAGAGCATTTGAAGGTGGGGGAAAGAAAGGTGACTGGCCAGGAGAGACCAGCCCCTTCCTGGCCACAGGTCAGTGGAACCTCATTACTTTATATAAGATACATCAGCCACCTGCCAATTCCGAAGAAGTGCCTGTCCTCAAATGCAATTTCTGCTAAACATATTTCTATACAGAAATTTCTTATCTATTGTATAGCTCTAGAGCAGATGGGTTCAACATCCTCTCTTGCACCCCCAGTGGCAGTGCAGCACCCCCTCCAGCTCCTGCAGGTTCTCCTTGGAGCAGCAGAGCTAAGCAGGGGTTGAGGAAAAGGAGAGCGGTGAACCACGCACCTCTTTAGGGACAGTCACCAAGTTAATTTCTTCTTCTCCACATCCATGGGTAATATGCCCAATGTAGCACTATAAAATACCAAAGCTAGAGTACTAGTGAAGTTGCTGCCAAGCTATTTTATCATTTCCAACATTCCTGGTAGTAACTACCACACCTGAACCAAAAAGAATAGGCCATCTGAGAACACACATAGGCACTTGGCAAGTTTCTAAGAAAACTATTTGCAGATCAGTAGGGATATCCATCTCCAATCTCGGTCTTCGACCAGAAAGTTCTACTGCACAACAATAGTTTTTGAAAAGACACACCTTTTAAAATATTTATCTACCGCTCTAGACTCCAGCTCCACCCATTCAAGCCCTACCCATTATTTTACTTTCTGCACAATTGCCACCTTTTGTATCAAAACTTTCCATAAACCATATCCATTCTTCTCGGGGAGAAAGGAGTGAACTCCCACGGTGCTCTGTCTCTAATGTCCCAATAGCACCATCGTTTTCTACCTGCATGGCTTTATTTCCTCTTTAAGCACAACGGGCATAGGACCTGTATGGTTCTGACTTTCTTCTAGTGCCCAGCATCTGGCACATACACCATGCGTGTATGTATATATGTGTGTATGTCTTGGGAGGACACGTGGACACACACCAAGATTTACTGAGCAGCTACTATGTCCCAGGCACTGTGTTTTACCTACACCATTGGTTTTTATCTGAACAACATCTCTATCAAGTAGTCCTTATCAGCCCCAGCTTGCAGATGAAAAAACTGAAATTCAGAGAGGTTAAGGCTTGGCCAAAATCACAGAGCTGAGTTTCAAACCCAGGTCTGATTGATTCTAAAAGCCCATGCACTTATAAAGTTAATATCCAACAAGCATTCAGTAAATCACTTAATGAAAAGCATTTCTATGCAGGATATTGTGCTGAGAACTACTGAGAATCAAGATGCTTTAAGTTCAGCAACTGTAAGTAACTATACCACAAAGTAGTAAGTAACAAGGCCAAGAAGAGGGTTTACATAAACATCAAGGATGTTCAGAGGAGTGTGAGGCCACTGTTTTTGGAGGTGGAGCAGGTAAGTGGAGAGGGCTGGGGGGAGAATTAAGATAATCATGAAGAATATGGCAGACCTGAAACCTGGATTTAGACAAGCAGAGATGAAAGGTAATAGTATGTCAAAGAGTAAATGAGCTCACCCTAATATTCTTCCTATAGCAGGAAAGTGGACTAACAAATTACATTCAATAAGATTGTATCCTTGACGGCAAAGACAATGTCATATACTTGTTTTTTCTGTAATATTCATTCTGGAAACATTTAATAACTATTTAGTGATGGAGAAAGGACAGGAAAAGGGATAAGGGGTGTGGGGTTTGTACTATTCCTTAGAATATTTAATTAACTCAGACACACTGTCCCACATGCAGTCTGGTTTTATAATACATATTAATTAAATCCTATTCCAGTCATTAACAATCTTTCACTAAGCTGTATATGTTTTCTACCCGATCATAAGTCTTTATGGGTACTTCATATTCACAATGACTAGCCCAAATCACTGTTATCAGTTTTACTCCCAAAACTAAGCACAAATGTATTTTAATCTATTTATCTGTACATCAAAGAATTTTTCTTTGGAAAATAGCCTAGTATTTAAAAAAAGGTAAAAATTAACAAAAGGTGCCCATCTACCTAAAAGAGAAAAGATGAGCCATCTACATGCAAAGCAACATAATAGAATTACAAAGCCAAACTTAAATGTAACATCTGCTTCTAAAGGATATGTTGGCAGAGAAAATTAACCAGTTGTATTATTGCCTTAAGCAATGAAAACCTGTTTCATTTCCTTCTTGTCTTTTTGAAAAGACAACATGTCACAGTCAGACTTTTTAAAATAACAGCATCCATTCTTGTGACAAATGTTTGCCAAGGGGGGCAGGGAGGAAGGAAAGGAATAAAAAGGAAAAGAAAGTGGAAAAGAGATAGGAAACAGTAAGACGCCATCTGCTGACAAAAAGGAGAAAAAAAGGGAGAGAAATTTGAGAGCACCACTTCCTGATTAGTGTGTTTGAAAAAATGTCAAATGAGTTTTCCAGTCATCCTCATGAAACAATGAAACAGAAAATGTTACTATGAAAACATGTGGAATATTTTTTTTTACTTTTGTAAAGTTCATGTCCTAAAAATTTACTGTTACTACTAAAACAAATTATAAAGACCACCATTCCTCGAGTGCAGACAGAACTACACCCGAAACTATTTTAGGCATCAGATGAGTATTAACACTGAATGAACTAGAAATACCCCAATGATATATTTCAGCTTTTCCAGGCAGAGTCAGCTAAGGGATGATTTCTTTGGTTAGAAGCAGTCATCTAAATTTTAAGCACACCTGTAACAGCAGAAGACTACATATTACTAAAGGATGATCATTCTCTACAAATAGGATATTGAACATTATTCACCACTGATTACAAGCTAGCTGAGCAATATATCAATTACTCATTCTATGCTACAAAGAGGTATAACAAATTATAAGAAGTAAAAGCTCAGTGGCTGTGAATAAAATTAAAACTAAATGATAAGTCTCAGAGCTGAGGAGAAAGGAGAAAGGGAAAGAGGGGTTTACCCGCATGTACACCTTTAAGAAATTGTAACAAACTGGTTTTCTTTTCTTTTTTCAATTAACCTGGCCACCACACACACACACACACACACACACACACACACACACCCTCTACCTGTTTCCATTTCAAATACACCCATACTCCCAGCTGAAATAAGACATCTCAGCTTGACAGGCAGTTTCTTTCAATACCCCAATTTTTGGTATGCGGCATTTCTTAGCATTTAAGAAGTACTACTATGTATTTGTATACGGAGTATCTGAAGGCCAGCTACACACCAAAGGACGAAAGTACCCAGTGGACACATCACTGTGGTTTT
Organism: Monodon monoceros; assembly: GCF_005190385.1. NCBI lineage: Eukaryota > Metazoa > Chordata > Mammalia > Artiodactyla > Monodontidae > Monodon > Monodon monoceros. Next base: position 83,634,859 of record NW_021703776.1, read on the forward strand.
AGAGCTGGAGCATGTTGTCCGTAAGTTCTCATTTCACAATACTTGGGGTTTGTTAGTTCACTACACTGATAACTTTAGGCATTTAACCTTCAAAAATACATGGTTTCCACTGATTTCTCTATATACTATTTGATTGTTTTGCATTAAACAGAATTTAAGTGATATTTTGGGGACTGCCCTGGTGGCGCAGTGCTTAGGAGACCGCCTGCCAGTGCAGGGGACACGGGTTTGAGCCCTGGTCCGGGAAGATGCCACATGCCGCGGAGCAACTAAGCCCATGCGCCACAACTACTGAGCCTACGCTCTAGAGCCGTGAGCCACAACTACTGAGCCCGCGTGCCACAACTACTGAGCCCGTGTGCCACAACTACTGAAGCCAGTGCGCCTAGAGTCCGTGCTCCGCAACAAGAGAAGCCCTCGCGCCGCAATGAATAGTAGCCCCCGCTCGCCTCAACTAGTGCACAGCAATGAAGACCCAGTGCAGCCAAAAATAAAGTTATTTTTAAAAAAGATATTTTGTTACCGGATCATGGTATTTTTTTAAACTCTGTGTACAGAGGCTACAAAAGCTCAAAAACAGTGGACAAAGAGTCATATTACAGGGAACATAATGTCTTTTTACCTCATGTTATGGTAACTATGCTACTCCTTGAAGCAGTTATGTCAGTTTCTAACTGAATGTAGTGCTGTGTTAGTATAAATGGATGTCAGCTTGAGGGCTTAGGATCACTAACACTTTTCCTATTGAAATTATTTAATTATTGACAATTTTTTTTAGAGATTTTTTTGATGGGGACCATATTTTAAAGTCTTTATTGAATTTGTTACAATATTGTTTCTGTTTTATGTTTTGGTTTTTTGGCCTCGAGGCATGTGGGATCTTAGCTCCCCAACCAAGGACTGAACCCGCACCCCCTGCACTGGAAGGTGAGTCTTAACCACTGAACAACTTTTTTTTTTTTTTTTTTTTTGCGGTACGCGGGCCTCTCACTGCTGTGGCCTCTCCCGTTGTGGAGCACAGGCTCCGGACGCGTAGACCCAGCAGCCACGGCTCACACGCCCAGCCGCTCCGCGGCACGTGGGATCCTCCCGGACCGGGGCACGAACCCGTGTCCCCTGCATCGGCAGCCAGACTCTCAACCACTGCGCCACCAGGGAAGCCCTGGACAACTTTTAAGAATTTATCCTATGACGATTTTTCAGAACAAATGACCCACATAATGTTGAGGCCGACTTATAAAACACCTCAGAGGGAAAAAAAGTAAATGTGGGTTGACCCTAATATATTTTAACAGAAGAAAAATGCACTAAGGTTTGATGATCTATGCAATTGCCATGGTTTAATAATGATACCTTAAAGCACCAGAGTCCTCTGAAGTGCTCTAATGGAGGATACCAAAAAGGGTTAAGGACATGGTAGCAGTGACATAAATCTACAGAAAAGATCCTTCATTAGGGGAGGACACACGGTGTGGTGCAGGGAGTACTGAGCAAGCAGTCAGAAAATCCTGATTCTTATTCTCAGTCCCATCACCAGCCACCTGGACTTCCACCCCTGCCTCTCAGTCACCTCTGTCGACAAAGGGAGATTAGTCCTTCCAGCCCCACCTGCCAGTTTCTATCAGCCCTATTAGCCAATAAAACAAGCACACACTCAAAACCCAAAACCCATATCTATTACCGAGAATAGGATCCTAGACAGTGTCACCTCTAAAGATGATTGAGGACCACTAAATCATATATTAGCACGAAAAAATGGGCTCAGCTCAAACTACTATTCTAAATTTAGTGTGTATTGATCCATGATGTCTTCATATTTTTACCACTTATTTCTGCATCCACAAAAGTTAAATAGTGGTGTCTTCCTGCACTTGTCTCTTTATACACATGTTCCAAAGTTTCTCTAGGGTATATTCCTGTAAGTGGAAAGGCTAGATATGGGGTTTGCCCAGATTTAACCTTACTGTCACGCCTTGGTCTATGTCTCTGGTCCAGAATGGCTTCTTGCATTGGAATCTACTCTTAATTCCAATCCCTGTTGGTCTCTGACTTTACCTCCCCTGTCCCATTTATAGTTTTGTCCTTTGTACTTAACACTCGGCCTGGCTTTTACTGTATGACTTTACCTCCCCTTTTTGATCATCGATCACTAGGTACTACTCCAGCTATGCTGTCTCCATCCAATCCAGCCTCAGGACCCTTTCGCCACACAGCCAGTGCATGGTGTGTGAAAGGCACTCCTACAGTTACGCCCTATTTCCCAGTTTCAAAGACCACTGCTTGCTACTTCAGAAGTCAGCAAACATTTATTAAGTCTTTACTCTGTGCAATGCACAGAGACCCAACATATATGTGTATGTGCAGAGTCTGAGTATCATTTGCTTTCCCTACATAGACTCAATGAGTGCTCTATACCAAGAGGCCTCAATGAACAGATTACAATTAACCAGCCGTAAGAAACTCCAGTCTGAAGTCGGTGACATTTTCGGAGAAGAGGAGGAAGGGAGCAGGTATGCGTATGATAAGCAGGCAACCTTCCTGTCCCTACCTCCCGCCCTATTTCAAGGTATATGTTGGATTAAGGGAAATGAAGAGTAGCTTTTCTGTGCAGCGCTGAGGATCCTGGAACTTGTTCTGTCAAGTGTCATCCTCCTCCCCTCCCCCCTGCCGAAGGGCCACTGTAGACAGTCAGCATTACTTGTTACAACATGACCCTGGCAAATCATTTCGTTTCTAAAAACACTGAGGATCTTCAGCTGCTAAATCTCAGTCACCTTATCTGTAAAAGGGAGGTAAATGATACCCACCTGCCAGGCTTTTTCTGAAGATTCAATGAGAATGTACAGAACAAGCAAATGTAGTGGGGCTTTGCGCCTTGCTCCAAAACCGGGAACACGGGCCAAAGTCACCATCAGACAGACGCCTACTGAGTATAAAGAAGAACTTTATATATAATAATTAGAGCAATCCAAAGACAGAAGAAGCAGTTAGGTACCAAAGTTCAAGCAAGGGGTTGTAAGGCCTACTCAATCTAAAGGATTTTTCATAAATCTCCCTTCCATGGAACTATCCTAGTTCAAACAGGAGAAAATACTGTGCTTAATTATTTTTCTCTCTCCATCTGGACATGTCATGATGCAAAGGACTGAACTGTCAAATAAGCAGCCACACGGCTCTGTCTGCACCAGGCACCACTTGCCCCCATCCACACTCCCCAGAGGGGCTTCTCCTCTGGGCTCCCTGCTACGCCTGCCGCGGCTGGCCCATCACTGCACCTCTCCGCCAGAGGGCTGTGCCACATGCATGCACAGGGGGCCCGCAGGGCAGGAAGAGTACTGGAAATGAATGGCAACACCCTCCTCCTGCCCTCGAACAGGGGCTGACCAGAGCGGATGTGTGAATGATCCAGCTTCTACACCCTCAGGTGACCTCACCCTCAGGTGGGATCCAGTGAGGCAGGTTCCTCAGTCTGCCTCCCAGAGGCCCAGCAAAGCTGGGCTCCAGCTGCCCACTGTGGTAACTGGCTTGGTAACACACTATTGGTGCTTCTGGTATTTTCCTCACCTTGCAAATAAACTACAGGCACAGGCATCCATGTCTCTCTCAGGGGAACTCAATCTAAGAAAATACCTCATACCACGAGGACTTGAAGAGACATATTTACAAAGCACAGAAGGGTCTTCTCTTAGTTTCTTCTTAAATCTCCTTGCAACAAATAAATAAACTTCAGAGTCTCGGGTTTATCACAGAATTAGCAACACACAATCTAGAGATATTTATATAATATTAAGATAAAATATCAATGGTTTTGTGATGACCAAAGAGTCCACTGGACTCATAAAAGTAATTCAGTAGAATACTATCATGAATTTTTTCAATTTGGACAGTGAGTTCATCCTAATTCAAAAAGATAAAATCACTTTGATATAATGAAAAGAAATTCTAAAACACAATTTTATCACGTGAAGTTCAGTTCCAGAAATAATTATTGAAGACCTACTAGGTTCCAGACATGACGACGACCCAGGCCCTGTCTCCAGAAAACTCAGTGTCTAGAAAAGGGAGACAGACATGTAAGTCAATAATTACATTAGAGTCAAAAAGCGTGGTAATTAAACTGTGAACAAAGACACTAGCGGAAGTCCGTCCGGACGGAAAAGGGTCAAATAAGGTTTCCCAAGCAGGTATTGTTGGAACAAGGTTTTCAATAGATGTCTAGGAGAGTTGACTAGGCATTCCAGGAGTGAGAGGGAGAGCACACCAGGTAGAGCACACCTTTTTGTGAAAAAGGAGAGGCAAAAGCAGCTCTGTGTGTTCATCAGGCCCGGGCTCCCGTTCAACAGATGTAAAATCAATACTCGTGCGTAAAAGAATAACTTTTTCCTCCAAATTGTAAAATCCTCACAAGAATCACTTGACAAAAAAAAAAAAAAATCAGACAAGTTTTCTGCTTCAAAAAAGCCTCTAAAATGCTGGGCCCTCGTGTATTATCCTTGAAGCATAAATAAGAGAAAAATTGTCTGACTCGAAATACAGTTACTGGCTACACACCATATGATCCCAACTATATGACATAAAACTATGGACACAGTTAAAAGATCAGTGGTTGCGAGAGTTGCAGGGGCAGGGGGATGAACAGGTGGAGCACAGAGAATTTTTAGGGTGGTTAAAACACTCTATGTGATACTATAATGAGGGATACCCGTCATTATGCATTGTTCCGAACCCAAAGAACGTACACCGTCAAGACTTCAGGTGATTATGATCTGCCCTTGTAGGTCATCAACCGTAACAAATGTACTGCTCTGGTGGAGGATGATAATGGGGGGGACCTGTGCCTGGGGAGAGGGGATGTATGGGGTATATGGGAAATCTTGGTTCCCAAAACTGCTCTAAGATAAATTCATATATACATATATAATCATAAATGTTCATTATTACTTGTTAAAATCCATCAGATCTATAGCCATGGGAAGAAAACTAATACTTTTAGAAATAAGACTTATTCTGTTATCTTCTGCATGTCTGGTTCAATTTAAACTTATTCTCAGAGTTTCAATAAATATTGATAGCTACTGCCTCTTTTTACTGAGGCAAATCTTCTCTTTCAGTTCTTTACAGGAGAGGAGAGGCTGCAACAGGGACTAGAGACTTTAGAAATTGTGTCCCAGAATTTGGCATTATAGGGAATTTTCCTGACTTGTTTAACAGAAACACAGCAATGCTACAGTCTTAGGATTCTTTTTCTTTGCCCGGGCTGTCAGGAAGAAAATTTAATATCCTTACAGTTTGAGGTCAGATGTGCAGCTTTTATTCTGAATGTAGCACCTTCCAAAGGGGACATGTAAACAGAAAGCTTTGGTTATAACAGATAAGATAGTGTTGTTTCACTGTAGGACTAGAGATAGCATTTCATAAAACATAAGAAAAATACTCAAGATGAACTCCACAAAAATTAATGACAGGTGACATTCTGATACTTAATAAATAGAACAGAAAAAGAACCTCGCACAGCAATAAAGGATTCAATTTCAGGGTCTACTAACTTCACCACGAAAGAAAGAAAATCTAAATCAAAGCAAAATAATTTGGACCCTAATGATGTCAATACCCTAGGCCTTGTTAGAAAAAAAATTTCCAAAAGTCATTCTTTCCAAATCCTTAACTCCATGGAAAACAGACGAGCGTTTCCTCTGACAGCTGATGAGCATTTCCTGATGGGCTCAAGGCAGCTGCCACCCTACAGAATATGACAGTAGCGGCAATACTGTCTGTTGAGTTGTTCATCTGTTTATTGCTTAGGAGCCACGTGGAAGTAACTTGAAAAGAGAGCTTATTTTAAGTCATTCTCAGCCACACAAATAGGATAATTTTTCAGAACACTCCTGAGCCGGGCTCTTGCTTTCCTCTGCAGGACTTCTCTTACTGAGCTCCATCTCTGCCTCCATGGGCTTGCCCCCTCTTTTGCTCACCTGACCTCTCCCAAGCCTTGACAGGAAAGCAAACATCCACTCTTTTGGTCTTCTCCCATCCTAATCCAAAGATATCACTAAAAAAGTCTTGAAAGTAAGGAACTACATACCCCAAGTAATTTCCACCAGGAACTGACTAATGGTGCATTAAGAGATCTTGGCCCTGGCATCCTCACTGATTTATTAGCTGTTTAGCCTTTGGCAAGTGACTTAATCTTTCTAAATCCTACTTTCTTCAACTAGCAAATGAAGAGGCCAAATTAGACGACCTCAAAGGGCCTTTCAAGCATTAAAGTTTTGCTTCTGTGAAGCATACACAAGCAGAGGTGCACTGAACTTTAAGGAATATGGCCTGGCAGATTAAGAGCAGACAGGACACCAAGAAAAGTCCCATGTTGTCTGATTCAAATCTTGTATTTTCTCAGGGACTCAGCCCACTCAAACAGCAACTTCCAAAACCACTATTAACTGCTTATTAAAAGAATCATGAAGTGGGTTACACAGGACATTAAATTTTAAGATACAATTTCTATTTTCAAGTAAGTTTCAGAAACTCTGTAAAGTTCAACAGATTTCTCAACGTCTTAGACTTTGATATGCCGCACGTGCACTGTGAGTTTCCAGGAGAGCCATCAGAACACAGCATTTTCTCAAACTTATTTGCCACAGAATCCTCTTCTATACAGCAAATCCTGCGGATCCAGTGTTCCCAGGAATACACTCAGGGATTGCTGTTCTGAACCAATTAAACGTCTGCCCTGCGATGAGTGAATGAACTTGGAGCGGCACCCAGGGCACCAACAGGAGCCTGGGCAGCAGGTCAAAATTCCTGTCTCTACAGCAGGTTCTGCTGCCAAGCGGTTGTTTGCACTGGACCCAGTTCACCAGCCTCCCCAGACCCGCTGGGCCCCACCTGCCCTCCAGGCATCAGCTGCCAACCTGCCCACTCCAGTCCAGCCCGGAGCAGCTCGGCATGCAGCCATCCCAGGTCTCTGTTCTGTATCTACACTGCAGAAAATGCCGGCTGCCTCCATGTCATCATCCAGATAACCTGTAACCTGCATTCCACCGTCATCCTAATTTCTACATTCTCACATAAAAAATATGGGGGAATGGTCTAGAGTTGCTGCAGAGTAAGAAGAATTCTAAAAAATCCCCAATTTTCTTCAACATAGACATAACTAAAGAAAACGAACTACAAATCTCTTTTCGAACTATTCTCTTTTCACAGAAATGTCCCAATTAGCAAATTACAATTAAGCAAATACTGGTAATTAGAGGAACAACACAGGTTTCTTTGAATTAAAAAAAAAAAAAAGCTTTTCTGATAAGTATTATTGACTGAAAAACTGTTGACATGTTTGTCACATTCAAAAAGCCACAAATGAGTTTCTCTGAAAAACCGAACGTCTATTTAAAAAATCCACAAAACGGTCTGTGCCAAAACGTGAATGTTACAAAACCATACACCATGTGCCCTTCTCTATGTTTCGTATGAATTACTAAAACAAGGATTAAGCTTTTGGTGGTGTGATGTCAGGACACGGATTCAAATGCTGGCTCTACGTGGGTGTATTTGGGCAAGTTACTTAATTTTTATTTAACCTTAGACTCCTAACCCATTAAATGAGAACAAGAATACCAAGCTCACAGGATAATTAGGAGTTTTTGTTTTTTTTGTTTTTAATTAGGAGTTTTAAGTAAGATAAAACTGAATCTTCCTAGCAGGTTACGGACCTGCTACATTACTTAGAATTAGGTTTGGCTGAGAATGACAGGAAGCTCAAAGTATCAGCAGCTTAAACAAGAGAGGTTTCTTTCTCTCTCAGGAAAACGTCCAGGAAGGCAAGTGGGGCACTCCATCTGTTTTGCTGTTCTATCACGTGTGACCCAACTTTATGGTCCAAGATGGTGGCATCTAAATTCCAAACAGCAGACTGGGAAAGATATAAATAAAGAGAGGGCAAGAGGGGCACATATTGTCCCTTAAAGAAGGTTCTGGAAAGGATCACATAGTAACACACTTCCAATTAACCAGAATTTAGTCTCATGGCCATAAAGCCGCCAAACGCGCCAGTTGTGAAGTAGGCTCCAGTGATTCTATAAAGAGGGGGGTCATGGATACTGGGGGACAGCCAGCAGGCTCTGCCCCAAAACCCAGGAACAGCTCATCTCCCATCTCAAATGGCTTCACCTTTCGGCAGGAGTTACATCCAGCCTGTACACATGGGTACAGCCACACCAGTTAAGACTGGCATCCAATCTGAATGTCTGGATTCCCATGCCGTACTGATTGTTAACTACTTTGAAAATTACCCTTGCCTTTGGGAAGCTGTGCCTTAAAACTCCACAACAAAGATTTCCTTTGTAACATATGCAGTTTAGGACATAATTTTCCCCTAACTAGTTATTTTACCCTTAGTTTTCTCTTCCGAAAAAGCACAGATCCTAGCAACTTGCTTTAATAGAAAAAGATCAATTTTGCTGAATGATAGGGTTCTTAACATCTTTATTGGAGTATAATTGCTTTACGATGGTGTGTTACTTTCTGCTTTATAACAAAGTGAATCAGCTATACATATACATATATTCCCATATCTCTTACATCTCCCTCTCTCCCACCCTCCCTATCCCACCACTCTAGGTGGTCACAAAGCACCGAGCTGATCTCCCTGTGCTATGCGGCTGCTTTCCACTAGCTATCTGTTTTGCATTTGGTAGTGTATACATGTCCATGCCACTCTCTCACTTCTTCCCAGCTTACCCTTCCCCCTCCCCGTGTCCTCAAGTCCATTCTCTAGTAGGTCTGTGTCTTTATTCCAGTCCTGCCCCTAGGTTCTTCATGACCATTTTTTTTTTGATTCCATATATATGTGTTAGCATACGGTATTTGTTTTTCTGTTTCTGACTTACTTCACGCTGTATGACAGACGCTAGGTCCATCCACCTCACTACAAATAACTCAATTTCATTTCTTTTTATGGCTGAGTAATATTCCATTGTATATATGTGCCACACCTTCTTCATCCATTCATCTGTCAGTGGACACTTAGGTTGCTTCCATGTCCTTCCATGGCTATTGTAAATAGTGCTGCAATGAACACTGTGGTACATGACTCTTTTTGAATTATGTTTTTTTCAGGGTATGTGCCCAGTAGTGGGATTGCTCAGTCATATGGTAGTTCTATTTTTAGTTTTTTAAGGAACCTCCATACTGTTCTCCACAGTGGCTGTATCAATTTACATTCCCCTCAACAGTGCAAGAGGGTTCCCTTTTCTCCACACCCTCTCCAGCATTTATTGTTTGTAGATTTTTTGATGATGGCCATCCTGACTGGTGTGAGGCGATAACTCATTGTAGTTTTGATGTGCATTTCTCTAATGATTAATGATGTTGAGCATTCTTTCATGTGTTTGTTGGCTGTCTGTATATCTTCTTTGGAGAAATGTCTATTTAGGTCTTCTACCCATTTTTGGATTGCGTTGTTTGTTTTTTTGATATTGAGCTGCATGAGCTGCTTGTAAATTTTGGAGTTTAATCCTTTGTCAGTTGCTTCATTTGAAAATATTTTCTCCCATTCTGAGGGTTGTCTTTTCGTATTGTGTAAGGTTTCCTTTGCTATGCAAAGGCTTTTAAGTTTCATTAGGTCCCATTTGTTTATTTTTATTTCCATTTCTCTAGGAGGTGGGTCAGAAAGGATCTTGCTGTGATATATGTCATAGAGTGTCCTGCCTATGTTTTCCTCTAAGAGTTTGATAGTGTCTGGCCTTACATTTAGGTCTTTAATCCATTTTGAGTTCATTTTTGTGTATGGTGGGCACTCCATTTTTGATGTCGTAGTCTCCTAAGGACTGAAATACAGAGACTTGATGGTGGAAGAAAGCAGCTCCATCCCCACTGCCCATGCCCCGCCCCCACCCCCGCTGCCAGGCCTGTCACCTCCTGGTCACTGACAGTAGTTGTAAGCAAAGGATGAGAAGGAGAAGGAGCAGTGTAGGCTATTAATCCCTACTCAGTGCACATGTGACATATGCGGGCGGCATGTGCTGAATAAACTGTACCCCATTCACCATTCCACTTACACCCAGTTAACACCAGTATTCATCTTCCTGAAAAACTGGAGCTGAAGCAGAGTGCCCCAGACCAGATCTTTCTGGGATAATAATTTCCAAGAGTGTAAATCCTAAGCTGTGTTCTACAGGTGTCAAGAAAACTTGCATGGAAGAAAAAAAAAAAATTCAGTATTATGAATATTTTTCCTTCTAAAATGTATTTAAGAAACAGTTTAAAATAGCTTTAATTGCTGTAAAATAACCAGCCTGTAAGAAATGGTGCACCAACCCTAGGTCCTGGTGTGCTGTGAAAGCTCCGGCCAGCCCTCTGCTCTCATTCAACTATTTAATTTTTTCTATCTTAAGTGACCCTTATTACCTCCTAAACAATCTGTTCTCCATCCTGCACATTTTAAGGATGTGTTTTATTTTTTCCTTAATTACTTTATTGAGTTTTTTTTTTTTTTTTACTAACAAGCACATAGTTACAAGGTACATTAAGAAAAGAATATACAGTGAAAGAGCCACTCTGTTCTATCTGTTTCCCTTACACCATTTCCCTTCCCAAAGGGAACTATTCTTCCTGTTTCCTGTGAATTTGTCCAAATTATGTATTTTCTAACATAAATGTCAACATAAACACGTTCTGTTTTGCATTTCCAATATTCTATTCTTTTCTCATTTTAAAAAGCTTAAACATATTTTTTTGTCAGCACTCACTGTAATTTACTTTCTATTCTAAACTGAACAGTGACGTTTACTGTATATACAGGTGCTACTGAACAGTGTGTGTGCACCACCAATTATCACAAACAGTCTAACCTTGAAAAGCTCTTGGTACCAATTTTCTTTCCCACAATTAACTTCCATGGAACACTAATTCTCAACAAATAGCTGGAAGAACATGCGTCTTCAGAGGGAGGAATTAAAAAAATCTTGAACGGGAAGGGCATGGAAGTGCAAGCTCTCCACGCACCCCCAGAAATTCTGCATGTCCCCCTGGGCAGAGTCCCCCATCCATCACCTGTGGAAAACTCACTGAATCTAAGGAGAAAGATATCTGAAGAATATCTTCTAGTGCAACGCTGTCCACATGAACGTTCTGCAAACTAGCAATACTCTATATCCACGATGCCTAACACCCGTATCCACCAGCCACATGTGGCTAAATGGATACGTGAAACGTGCCTAGTACAACTGAGGAACTGAATTTTTAGTTTAATTTAGTTTAAATAACCACATGTGCCTAGTGGCTACCATTTTGGACAGTCCTGGTCTACCGAATAGTGGATAAACAGGAAAAGATTACAATCCCTGTTATAAAACAGGGACAGTAGGAAACATGTGTGTATGAATATGTATGGTAAGCATGGTAGATTAAGCTCAAGCTACATCTCCTGAATCTTCTTTCTTTACGTACCCAAGGCTGAGTGGACTATTTCAAAAAATAATTTCTTTAGTTAAAGTTGGAACAGGCCTTAAAGCTACGCTGCAACTACCTTTAAGATCTGAAATTGAAAGAGTTTTAATTTACTGAAACTCTATGTTTGATGATGCACTCTGTTTTATAATTTTCCTGGCATGATGTTACGTGTGCATCACACTAAATTAACAGTTTCTCCGTTAGGTGGAAAAAACAAATTGCAGAAGCATATGTACCATATTATGCCAACTGCACACATTATATATATATATATATATATATATATATATATATATGCACATATATATTTATATATATACACATGTTTGTGTAGGAATAGAGCTTATCTAAAACGGTGCTGTTCAACAGCATATCCTATGATGATGGAAATGCTCTCCACATACCCTGTCCAACATGGTAGCAACTCGTCATATACACAGCTACTGAGCACATGAAAGATGGCCAGTATGACTGAGGAACTGGACGTTTACTTACATTTAATTTTAATTAATTTAAATTTAAATAGCCACAGTGACTTCCCTGGCGGTCTAGTGGTTAAGACTTCGCCTTCCAACGCAGGGGCTGTGGGTTCAATGCCTGGTCGGGGAGCTAAGATCCCGCATGATCCCACATGCCTCGCGGCCAAAAAACCAAAACATAAAACAGAAGCAATATTTTAACAAATTCAATGAAGACTTTAAAAATGGCCCACATCAAAAAAGTCTTAAAAAAGAGAAATTTAAATTGCCACAGGTGGCAAACGGCAACTTTGTTAGATGGCGTGGGTCTAGAAGAATAAACCTCAAACTGTTCAAAGCCTACTTCAAAAGGTCTTATGATCGGAGGGAAGAAGATAGAGTTCTACTTAAACTTTATACACCACTGTAGTGTTTGGGTTTAATTATCTAGTTTTGTACAACTGGCACGTATAGCTCATCAAATGAATAAATACGAAGGGAAGGTGTCTCATTAGCTCGGGCCTCCGTAACAAATTCCACAGACTGGGTGGCTTAAACAACAGAAAATTTTCTCTTACAGTTCTGGAGGCTGTTAGGTAAAATGTGAGGGTGCCAGATGGTTGGGCTCTGGTGAGCGCTCTCTTCCTGGCTCGGGGACAGCCCCCTTTTCACTGTGTCCTCACGGGGGAGTGAGGGTCGGGGGGAGCAAGCTCTGGTCGTCCTCTTCTTACAAGCAGACTAATCCCTCATGGGGACACCACTCTCTAAACCTGTTATCTCCCCAAGGCCCCACCTCTGAATACCAAACACTGGAGGTTATTAGACCTTCAATATATGAATCTGGGGAACACAAACATACAGTCCATAACAGAAGGACACAGGGAAGAATGAAAAATTCCTTCTACTTTGTGCATCTCTCTACTCCATTCACTTAGCTCAGCAGGTGCCCTAGAATCTGTACTATTAGGTTTCCGACATCTGGTTCTTGAACAGCTGGGACAACGGCATTTTCAACTGAGAAGAGTGTGGCCAGTCTGTCTCAAGACCTTAAGATCTTACAAATTCCCATTTGAAAGAACACATTAATGATTCAATGTTCTCATCTCTTTATGTAATTTCTTGATGCCCTCAACAACTGAATGGTGGTGCCAGATGTATGACAGGCGAAGCTGGAAAGGACACTTCACATGTTACCTTTAACCATGCTTGTTCATAGTTGTGCTAGAATGAGCAGAACTGCCTTAAACCCTCTGGGTCACCTCAACACACTCGTTTTTCCCAGATCATTTGCTAGGAAGGTACTTTTTTGCAGGGGAGAGGACAGAGTCAAACTCAGCTTTGCACAGGCCCAGTGCCTTTTCCTCTCTGAGTTTTGGGGAACGTCTGCAGCTTCCCACAGGTCCCAAGGTCTCCAGGTACGGGGTCGGGGTGGGGGTGGGGGCAGCTGGTGTTCCCAAACAATGCCTGTAAATAGCAGGTGTCCCAAATCCAGGCCCCCTGGTCCAAAGCAGCCTGTGTATTCACCCACCATTAAAGGTGCTTTCTTGTGCCCCATATAAAAGGTGAAGATGTGAAGATGTTTGCCAGGGCTAGAAAGAGGGGGAAATAAGGAGTGACTGCTCAACGGACACAGAGAGGTTTCTTTTGAGGTGATGAAGATGTTTTGGAACTAGACAGAGGTGGTGGTTGCACAACGTTAATGTAGTAAATGCCACTTTTCACCTTATGTTATGAACTTCACCTAGAAAAACAAACAAAAAAATAACCAAAATCTATTTTTAAAAACATAGGAAGGGGGCACCATCCCATCACTCAAACACAGACCTACACTACACTGAGGGCGCACCGGCCCCGCACACCTCTCTGTGGGACGATGGGCAGTGGTGGACCCCCCTTCCCTTCCGTTTTCAACCAAGCCTTGTGAGCTCTCCCTTCCCCCAACAAAGCTTTGCCCTTTACCCATGCTCACTGACACTGCAGAATGTGCTCTAAACCCGGGGAAGGCCCATGAGGAAACGCACCTCGCTGGAGAGTCTAAGTGCATCCTCTCCAACACTCTGCATTCTAACTCAGCCACTGATCTATCTGCTGCTCTCAGGTTATTCCCTGTTGGTATTTTTTCATCTTGTTCTGCTGTTTCCTACCTGTATTCCCTAAGGGCCTCCCACTCAGCATTCTACCAGAATCTAACATCGAGGGCAAATGCCATCTTCCTGTTCTGTAGTGGCAAGAAAATTCCTCAGGAAACTTTGACTGCACTCTTGATTGCTCTGTTTTCAACCAAACACAGTGGTTGACTCTATCTGAACAATCAGTACAATCATTATGGTTGTGGTTAATTAAAATGTCAAATCAGTTGTTTGAATAAACTGACAAATGGTTGGACTGAATTAACTGCGTTTTTTTCTAGGTACCACACCAACATTCAGTAACTGTTGGTGGGAATATGGAGATTTAGGAGGAAAAAATAGGGAAATAAAGAAAAATGGCTTTCTTTAGTCTCTCCCCTGTATTCTGTCGTACCTGCTCCAGCTCTCCTGATCATGCTCTAGAACCATTTTTCCAAAACGTATTTGACTATGAGATCCTTTTTCACACCAACATCTTTCACTATCAACCCTTACTTTCTCCATCTCAGTAAGTGGCACCTTCCTCCACCTAGTTGCTCAGTATAAAAATCTCAGGGTTTTCCTTGGCTCTTCTTTCATTCATACCCCACAAATGATCTATCAGCAAAATGTACCAGCTCTACCTTCAATGTCCCCAATCCAAGAACCTCTTCCCCAATCCAGACTGAGCTACCAGCCCATCTCAGGCACACCAGCTCTCCCCTAAACCACCCCAGTTTCTACTTTTGACCCTCAACCCCACAGCATCCAAAGTGACCTTTTAAAATTCTAAGTCCTAACACATCTTTCCCCTTTTCAGAAAGACTCCTCATGCCTGGGAATCAAATCTAAACTGCCCACCACAGCTATTAGCCTTATGTGGACTGGACCTCGATCTCTGTCCAAACTTCATTTCCAAATGCTGTTTCCTTTCCTGCCTGTTCTGCTCTGACAGGGCTATCCCTCTGACAAGCCAAGCCCAGTCTCATGCCAGGGCCTACGAATTTGCAATTCCCTGTGCCTGGAATGCTGTTCCTCACTTCACTCAGTGCTGTGGACTGAATGCTTGCATCTCCCAGAATTCATATGTTGAAGCCCTAATCCCCACTGTGATGGTATTTGGAGGTGGTGCACCTGGGAGGTGATTAGGTCATGAGGGTGGAGCCCCCATGGTTGGGATTAGGGCCCTTATAGGAAGAGACACAAGAGAAATGATCTTTCTCTCCGCCCTGTGAGGATACAGCAAGAAGGCAGCTGTCTGAAACGAGGAAGAGTCCTCACCAAGTACCTGCCCGTGTTGGCCCCCTGATCTCAGACTTCCAGCCTCCAGAAGTGTGAAAAACAAATGTCTGTCGCTAAGCCACCCATATGTTTTATTTGTTACAGCAGCCCAAACTGACCAAGACACTCAGGTCCGTGGTTAACTGTCAGCTCCTCAGAGAGGCCTGGGATGTAGTGAATACAGCAGCACACACACCCCTCCCGTGTCTCCCACCCCTTTACTCGGCTTTACTTTCTTCCCAGGATCGACCACCATCTGGCTTCGCAACGCATGTTTATTGGTTTCCTGGGAGGCTCCCACACCAGAACAAAAGCTCCAAGTGGGCAGAGGTGTTACTTTGTGCCCTTATCTGTCCCCAGCACTCAAGAGTGGTACCTGGCTGGTAGTAATGCTCAATAAACGTCTACTGATCAAATTAATAACTAGTTCTTACAGAACAGTCTCTCAGAATAATCAGTGAGTTGCTTCTCTAGAGTAAAATAATAAAAACAAAAGGAGTTGAGTTGGGAGAGAGGGTAGGAACTATGACGTCGGGACACAGGAGCCCTCCACAAAGAAGTGAAGGCCAGGGCACGTCCGTGCACAGGACAGAAGCAGCTCAGGCTCCTCAGTAGGGTGCAGAGCGGCTAGTCCCCAGCTGCCCGTGACGCATGAAACTGGACTGAACTATCATCTTCAGCCATCTCAAAGGGGTTCTGACGTACCCTCTGCGACAACCGATCTTTTTTCTCTTTAAGACATAAGGCACTGAAGATATCAGGCTTGTGGTGAAGTATGCCAAGGCATAAGTCTGAAGTTGGCCTTAGACAGTAACAGAGGGGCAAATAAAATATTTTGGTGAGAATACGTTACGCATGAGAATCACAGTGATGACAAATGCACCATAAACTGAATAAAGGTGGTATGAAAAAAACAGGATTTTTTAAAAGACTGTATGAAATTACATAAATATAACGCTCAGCACAGACTTTAACAGCCTTTATTATAATATACTGGAATGTCACAGTCAGATGTTTCTCCCTACGATCACCACAAGGGCAGTACTATGTCATGCTCATAAGCTTTGCATCCCTGAATGCCCAGCTCTGGAATGAAATAATTAATAAATCAGTGAATAATGTCTACTAAATGTTCCCGTTTTTATGTGAAAGCCAACCAAAGAGATAAGACAAAAGAAGAGAAGGGGGAGAAAATGAGAGAAGTGCGGAGCAGCAGCACAGGGGAGCAGCAGCACAGGGGAGCAGCAGCATTTACAAGGAGCAGCAGCATTTACAAGGAGCAGCAGCACGGGGGAGCAGCAGCATTTACAAGGAGCAGCAGCA
>NW_021703776.1:83651486-83722888 GCF_005190385.1 Monodon monoceros
GGAGCAGCAGCACGGGGGAGCAGCAGCATTTACAAGGAGCAGCAGCACGGGGGAGCAGCATTTACAAGCAGCAGCAGCATTTACAAGCAGCAGCAGCACGGGGGAGCAGCAGCACGGGGGAGCAGCAGCATTTACAAGGAGCAGCAGCACGGGGGAGCAGCAGCACGGGGGAAAAGCAGCATTTACAAGGAGCAGCAGCATGGGGGAGCAGCAGCATTTATAAGGAGCAGCAGCAAGGGGGAGCAGGAGCACGGGGGAGCAGCAGGAGAGGGGGCAGCAATCCTCCAACAGCGGATCAGAGAATCAGCACACAGAGGCGTAGACGAGAACAGAGCTGAGGCTGACTTGGCAGAAGTGGGGGCCAAATCTCTCACCTCAGTGCACCTCGATAATCTGCAAAGGTGAGCCATGCTGAAGACAACGCTTTCAGAACACTGTAATAATAAAACTGATCTATCTACGGAATTCCTGTCCATTTCTAATCTGAAAGATGCCAATCAAATCTTCTACTGCACGTATGCAGAATAAACCCTAGGGCACTATCTCTGCAGAGCACAGAACCATCTAGCAGCCGAGGGAGGTGGCTCCTGTGTAAGGCTTGGCACTGCATCTGGCTAAGGTCACAGAACGAAGGTTGGCGGCCCACGTGAGTGCTCACACACACACAGCACAAGAAAGCCAGGGGCCTGCCACCCTCCAATAAATTCCAGCAGAAGGCAAAGGACAGAAGCACAAAAATGTTTTACTGTACTTAGGAGAGAAAACAGATGTCTGTACTCGTCTTATAACAGAAGTCAGTTTGATGGAAATGAAAACCTACAAAGACAATTAAGACAGTATAAAAGGTGGATGAAAAACCAGGAGGTCATCAGGACCAGAGAAGGCTCCGTGGCAGGTGGGACAGAGAGTTCCACTGCAGGAACTCGGCTGATGAGAGTAAGTGGGGAGGAGAAGGACCATGAGTTTGAGGACTGGACTAGCTTAGTAACAGGCACCATGAAGAACGAGTAGGACAGTTAACCAGAATCATGCAAGTGCTGTGCAGTGTTGGGCAACACCTCAATTTATGCCAACAGGTACCAACTACCTCCTCGTAGGATTCGCTCCAACACTGCTCAGAAGCCTGGATGCAAAAGCAAAAGGACAGAAAGGTCAGGAGGTGTAAGCTTCTGGCAAGAGAGTGACTTAAAACCTGGACCACGGATTCTACGTGGACAAGGAGGGAAACAGAGACAGGAAGGAACTAATGGCTAAGTACAGAGCAAAGGAGTCCACTGATTACGGAGGTCTCAGTGAGATCAAAGGAGAGGCAGCGGGTGTAACTCTGTGGGACAAGGTGGACGGACAAGAGGATGTGGTCAAGGAGGGAATTTCTGACTTACTGATCTGAGCCATGAGTAGACAAGGTCTAGGAAGTGGGGAACTGAGGGGAGTTGGGGAGATCACTGGTGAAGACAAGCCCCAAAACCCATGCCGTCAGGGAAGGAGGTGGGTCATCCCGTGAAGCTGGGGCAGGGTGGAGAGCAATGAGGTAGTCATCAGTGATGAGTGGGAGTAATGAGGAAGTCAGCAGAGAAGACTTATAGGGGGGTGGGGGGCAAAAGGATGGTTAAACACACGGCTGATGCTCAAAAAAGTAGGGGATGGACAGGAAGGTGGAAAAGCAAAGACCCAGCGCAGCCAGGCCAGGCATGGGTGCCACCAGCCCACCTTCTGAATAGTTTTTCATCTCTGTAATGATGAAACTAACTTACCTAATCAGGTAGTTCTGCCAATTTTTAATCTGAAAGATGTTAACCGATCTTTCCCCTGCGTTTACACAAATAAATACTAGTAGTAGACTATTAGATTACTACAGGTTTCCCAAGATAAGATCTTCAGTGATGGGGCATTCATTTTAGAATCTTCCAAAGGATCAAACATTTATCCCACATGCTTACAGAGTATAAGTAAATTAACATTTCTATTAGATTTTTTCAAATGCCAAGTTTTTACCGTACTTTATACCAATTGAAAATAAGTGTTTGCCTCAAAATGGGAAATCTTTTTCCTTGTCGTTTAAATTGAAGATGCAGGGATCTGGTATATTTCTGCTATCTCCTCATCTTCTGGTATTTGTCACTGATTTGACCTATGAACTCATTTATGATGCGGCATTTATGTTAATAAATATTTCAAAGAGAGATCTGCCTCTTCCACCCCACTTGTTCGGGATTGTCTCCTTCGGGAAGATGTCACTGATACGACATCTCCATTCCCCATTTCCCCAGCTGGATGCTCCCCTGTTCTGCCAGAGCATTCCATAGGCAGCTCTGTTTCTGCACTTAACTACATTCGACTGTCAACCAAAATGAGCTTTATGACCTTCGACAAGTGCTTAACCTCTCCGGGCCCTAATTTGTTTTTATGTAAAATAGAGAAAATAATAGTAAGAACATCATAGGGCTTTTTTTTTTATCAATACATGAGTTAAAGTTAATGCCTAGGAAGCACTTAGAACAGTGCCTGGCATATAGTAAGTACTACAGAAGTGTTTGCTGTTCTTATAACAATCTTTATTTATGCGCCTCTCCTTGTGTACTTGTTAGCACCTTTAAAGTAAGAGACTGGGTCTTAATCTTTGTATCTCCAGCACCTAATACAGTGACTGGCAAATAGGAGACATGCAGTGAATGAATGCATGAATCAACTGATAAATCAATTTTTATTTCACAAAAAAAGTCACAGATATTAAAAATAATAAGCCAAATTATTATCTTATTTATAACCCCAGTGTAAAAATAACTTAAGGAAGTTCGTGAACTACAGCCTGACATTTCAAATATGTAATGAAATGAAAGAAGTTAAAGCTAAGGGTAGAATTGCATCATCAGTCCCACTAAAAGGTCATTGTCAAAATGGACTTAAGAATTAAGTAGCTTAGATACATTTTGACTCTAAGAATTAGTAAATTTTCACTTTCACTATAGGAAAAAAAAAGAGTCCAGAGGCTTGACTCTAGACCAGGGATTTGTTATAATTTCTTCCACAGATCTAGGTACCCAGGGAGGAGATAAAAAACCATAACAACAAGGTTCACCTACTTAATCTGTCACATTTCTGCAGTTAAAGTCTCAAAGTTGCTGGCGACAGAAGGGAATCGACTGAGGTATCCAAAAGAAAATTCAAATTATTGTGGCTAGAAGTTGGAAACGTTCATGAAGCCCTCAGGCCCTCAGAGTGGGGAGGTGGCTTCTCTCAGTCTCCAGTTAGAAAACAGCCAATCGCTAGATTTCATCTTGGGTTTAACATTTCTACAGAACACCTGATCTAGGATCACAGCATAGCCCTATTTAAAATTAGCACCACTAATGATTTAATATTATGGTTCTCTTCAGATTATCTCTGACACTATTGAAAACGAGCCTGTCATGTAACTAGTAGGACTTTCCTCTTTCACTGGCGCATGAAAAGAAGCCACCTTATTCATTAAGATGGAATTTAGTGCAAGTCCATGTTTTGTTTTCGTTTTTAATTTTTATTTTAACATCTTTATTAGAGTATAACTGCTTTACAATGGTGTGTCAGTTTCTGCTTTATAACAAAGTGAATCAGCTATACATATACATATATCCCCGTATCTCCTCCCTCTTGCATCTCCCTCCCTCCCACCCTCCCTATCCCACCCCTCTAGGTGGTCACAAAGCACTGAGCTGATCTCCCTGTGCTATGCGGCTGCTTCCCACTAGCTATCTATTTTACATTTGGTAATGTATACACGTCCACGTGACTATCTCACTTTGTCCCAGCTTACCCTTTCCCATCCCCGTGTCCTCGTCCATTCTCTACGTCTGCGTCTTTATTCCTGTCCTGCCCTTAGGTTCATCAGAACCTTTTTTTTGATTCCATACATATGTGTTAGCATACAAATGGTATTTGTTTTTCTCTTTCTGACTTACTTCACTCTGTATGACACATGCTAGGTCCATCCACCTCACTACAAATAACTCAGTTTCGTTGCTTTTTATGACTGAGTAATATTCCATTGTATATATGTGCCACATCTTCTTTATCCATTCATCTGTTGATGGACACTTAGGTTGCTTCCATGTCCTGGCTATTGTAAATACAGCTGCAGTGAACATTGTGCTACATGACTCTTTTTGAATTATGGTTTTCTCTGGGTATATGCCCAGTAGTGGGATTGCTGGGTCATATGGTAGTTCTATTTTTAGTTTTTTAAGGAACCTCCATACTGCTCTCCATAGTGGCTGTATCAATTTACATTCCCACCAACAGTGCAAGAGGGTTCCCTTTTTTCCACACCCTCTCCAGCATTTATTGTTTGTAGATTTTTTGATGATGGCCATTCTGACCGGTGTGAGACAATATCTCACTGTAGTTTTCATTAGTGCAAGTCCATGTTAAAGAAAGTCTGGGAGCATTAGTGTTTCACAGAGGAAGAGGAATATTTATCATATCCTCATGGACATCCAAGTAGAAACCTATTTAAGAAGGATGAGAGTGAAGAGTTGGAGGAAAACCTTTAGCAAACCGAGGTTGTGTCTACTTGGTGGAAGAGTCCCTCACTCCCTTCCACATTTTCCCTCAAGCCACAGAGCATTACACTTCAGCAACCATCTAAGGGAGACTGAAACAACTAACACATAAGGAGAGAGATAAATTTAAGTGTGAACACTGAAAGAAGAAACAAATGATTAATAGACTTCCCTGGTCCCCATGCTGATATTCTGATAATAACAAAACTCAGATACAGGCATGTGAAAAGATTATCTGCGTTTCCAAATAACTTCACGGCTAAATGAAATCACTTCAAGCAGTAATCTTCTATTCTGCTTTCCCAAATAAGCCAGCATTAATATATACAAACACTCCCATCAGAGAAAGAGCATCAAGAAGATACAGCACAATTGACATATTTACACTATTAAATGTAAAATAGATAGCTAGTGGGAAGCAGCCGCATAGCACAGGGAGATCAGCTCGGTGCTTTGTGACCACCTAGAGGGGTGGGATAGGGAGGGTGGGAGGGAGGGAGACACAAGAGGGAGGAGATATGGGGATATATGTTTATGTATAGCTGACTCACTTTGTTATACAGCACAAACTAACACACCATTGTAAAGCAATTATACTTCAATGAAGATGTTAAAAAAAAAAAGACAGCACAAAACATACACATATCTTAATAGTGTGCTTTTCTATAATTATTAAGCATTTTGATTTACTTATTTTAAATGAAAAAAATGAAAACTGAGGTTTTCAATCTGACAGGGATTGCATCTGAGGATTAAAATGTCCAAGTACATACCTCTTAACTCCTCATCTTTTAACTGCTGCATAAATGGTTGCCGAGGAAATGTCCCGACTGGATGAAGAGGCACAAGTGAACTCTCGTTTCCAAGCTTGCAGGTATGACTCACTACCTTTGCTCCCACAAAGTAGGTCCTCCTGAGTTCTTAGAGGCACATATTTCTGCAACCTGGATGACAATTTTAAAAAAGGAGAATGATTATTTATTTTGAATATATGTTTCTAAGAGTAACAGAGGTTAAGGGCAAGTCCCTATTCACATCAAGTTTAGAAGAGAAGTGCGTATTCTCAAATGTGCCCGTACAATTTATAGCAGGTAGTTATGGAGGATTATTTTTATGGCAGTATGCTAACAAGACAGTGATTAAACATTATAATGAGAGAACAGAGAAAACACTGGAACAGTAAGACCACAGAGACACCTGCCAAAGAAGAATCCGGTTACAGGGGTACGACCCCACAAACGACTGAGACCTAGCCCGAGTTCAGGTTCCCTGAGAATTCTTGTAACCTAGCTACACCTGTGCACAGAATGACACCATGACATCGTTAAATAGTGACAAGAAAACACAGCGCAGATCGTCACATGCCACCAGGTATGCAACCTGGGGCAAGGGCACTTCTGAAGGTTCTATTTTAACCGCAGCAGATGCACTGAAGCAGCCTGGAGTAGCAGGTTCAGCCTGCAGATTTCTGAGGGAGGACAGAACCTTACGTAATTACAGCATATTAGGGCAGAGATGCTGAGGACAGCCTCAAGGCCGAGGCCAAGTCCAGGTGGTACCCTGGGTTCTGACACTGCTTCTGGTGTCTCGGGACAGAGACGGACCACGCCTGGAAGGAGAGGGTGGGGGACCAGGCCCAGGGCTGGAGGCAGAGGGGGCCCAGCGCCCACTGGAAGGGTCGCGGCTCTCCTCCCTGAGCTCTTCCTCTAAAATCTTTTCACCTTCATCCTAACATAACCATCTTTTCTTTTATTGTGGCAAGAAAATTTTTCATTTAAATTTAAAAAGTTAAAACCGCCTCTTCTGGAGGAAAAGCAACTGCTAATTCCCACCTCCACCCCGCAGCTATGCTTCTGTCTCAGAGCTGCTCCAGGTGGAGGGGCTGGGGAGGAGGGGGGCAAAGGAGGAGACAGACTGAACTCAGAGCTCTCATTTTTCCCCTGGAGAGTTAAAATATTCTACTAACTTCCACCCCTGCTGCTGCAGCCTCACACTGCAGCTAATCCCCTCCCCACACTGATGGGTGGGGTTGAAGATTCCCTCAGTGACTCCCTATTGCCTTCAGGATAAAAATCCAAACTCTCCTCAGCTTAGGTTACAAAGCTCTTCACCAGCAGATCCCTGAAAACTCACGTGCACTCCACTGTGACCTTGAACCTATAAAAGAAAAACTGCCCCAAACCTGGTCTGGAACAGAACCAAATTGCCTACTGTAAAATTCACAACATCCTAGTGAAAAGACATCAACAGCATTCCAGATAAAATGCTTTTTTCTAGGCAACTTTCTAATGAACTTGAAGAAGATTGTTTGTTCTGGGAACTCACTACCACCCACCCAGTTGACTTGTCAGCTATCAGAGTCTAAGGATTTATAACCAGACATTCTTTTCAATGATGATTTAATCATTCTTCCTACCAAGAGGGATTCTCTGAATACACCTACCATGGGCCTCTTCCCTTGCGTTGCAAAACTGTAATAAAACGCTGCCACGTGCTCATAACTCAACTGTCTGAGAAGTTTTCTTTAACAAACACTAACCTCAAGCAGGTCCTGACACCCTGCGGTTTCCAGCATGTTCCTCAGTCTCTAGACTGTATAGGCCTTTGAATAGGCAGCAACCTCCCCCGGGAGCACCTCCAGAGCCTACATATCCCCTGGCTCTCACTCTCCTTCCTTTACTATAACCCCCCTCTTCTCCCCCATCTTCCAGCCTCCCAAACCTAGGTCATCTATCAGTTTCTCCGGAACCATCTGCCATGAGTGTCTGGACTGCAGGCCTTCCCAGGCGCTTCTGTATCAAAGCTGTTACCACACTGCACTCTATTTATCTCCCTAGACTGGAAGCTTACTGAGGACAGTGCTGGGCCTTTTTATTTCTGTTATCTCTCACCTTATCACAGAGCCTGGTTCAAAATGAGCACGTAATAAATGTTTGTTGAATGAATGAATGTAGGAGAGAGATGAAGCTGAAAAAAAATTTTTTACTGCATGAGGTATTCACTGTGCAGCTTCAAAACCGCCCCTGAGATGCAGTGTGGTTCTGGACTGAGGGGGGCTGGACTCCACAAGGCAGCCCATGCAGCGCTCTCCAGCAGACCGGCTCAGAGCAGGCACGTAAGGACCCCGTAAGGACTGTCCCAAGTCCACTGGAGGGCACAGACAGCTCAGCAGGAGGTGGTTCAAATGCACAATTCCCTGAAGTTTTGCAACCAGAGGAAAACCAGAGGGGATCTTAGAGGAGAAGCAACATAAAAAGGGGGGCAATAGAAGATGGGTAACAGTTTCAAGGTACCCTCAGAGATGGAATCTTCCTGGCATAGGAACACCAAAATTTAGTTCTTCGTGAAAATATGTTAAGTAGGGTTTTGAGATATAAAGACCTGCGGAAGCACCAGGAAAACTCAGGAGAAACTTTTGTTGCTGTTGTTTTTTACTCCTGGTTGGCTTTTGGATGGGGCTGGGAGGACTTGTAAATGCCTTAAGGGAAAGACAGCCTCTGTTCCATGCCCACCTCCCCCAGTACTCCATATCTCTTTCCCCAACAACAAACCCCACCGAGGCCCGGGCATGGCATGGAGGACGAGGCAGAGGACGCCCAGGCACCCTGCCTCCTGTGTACCAATTATGAGATTTCCTCTCATCGAAGACAACTTCCATTCGGTACTAAGTTGTTTTTGCAAATGCGCGTGCAGAGTGGTGGAGTGGACGGCCGCTTCCTGTTTGCTGCTGGGGTTCTCACATGTCCCTGGCGGGACAAGGTAATGGAGTCAACGGGAGTGTAAACATAACCCTGTCCCCCCAGAAGCCATGGCTTCGCCCACGCAGCTCAGGAAAGTGCAGCACAGCGCAGGTGGTCCACACACAAGTTCTCTGGCCTTCTTCCGAGTATACCAATTACCTATGGTACGTCATGGATCTTCAACCTGGTATAGTTTCCCCAAAATGGCTCAACATTTAATATCTTTTTGAAGAGCACTTCTAGTCCTTAGGAATCTGACCTGACTGTAAGTGCAGGACACATATCTGCCAGATCTGAGCAGTAAAACTCTGCCTGCCTCTGAGCATGAAGGACAGGAGAGCCTGCAGCTAACCAGAGAGGGGCCGGTTCGTGCAGCGAAAGGCAGCTGACGGGGCCTCCTGTCTCCAAAGCTCTCTAGAGTTTTCTTTACTTACTGCAGAAAAAAGAGCCAGCATATATCCAAAGATCTTACATTTAACGGGCCTTTAACCGACCTGAGAACAAATTAATTTTTTCTCTTTCATTTTATAAAGCTCAGCCTTTCTCATTCTTGCACATCTATACTTAGAAAAAAGAATGAGTAATATTAAAACACAGTACCAGTATGCTGAACAGCACTGACACAACAGATAGAAAACGTATGCAGTACTGTCCTCCATTCCACACATATATGAAAGCTTCTAAAGAGACTTATTATAGAACACGTGGGAATTCCCCACATGAATCTAAGACTCTTTTGACTGACTGAAAGTAGAATTGAGGGGCCAGGGAAGGGACTTCCCCTGCCGTTGATTAAAAACATTATTCTGTTTTTGAGTTGTCATACCAAGTTGACCATGAAGTGAACAAAAGCCCCCTTAAAATGTACTTTTTGAACTTTCTCTTCTAGTACTGGATTCTAAGATGGGCTTACAGACACAATCCTCTGACACACTAAAAACAATTTCTTAAGTAAGTTCACAATCGTAAGAAGAAGGAACATGAAGTTCTAATGTTCTGAAAACACACTTTAACCAGTCCACCTTAATGAAACGTGCACACCTATGGATGAAATGAAGTGTCTACAAATGTGGATTTGCAAAGTCAGTCATTTTCGGCATCACAAACTTATTACAGGGTTTTTTTGAAATAGTAGGTTCCTTAAGAGCACATACAATGATGATTTGATGAACAAAAACAATTTTTATATATATCATTTCAAGAACGTTCCTATTATATGCCAAAACAATAAAATATTCTTCTTCTTTCATTCTTCTTTAGAAATGGACTTGAAGTGAAAATGTAAAGTCATTTGAGTTCAAAAAACTAATCAGACAAAAAAAATCAAATTAATTGAGAATTTCACCCCACAGACAACACAACAAGCAATCTGTAATGTGAACTCCTAAGGTTTGAACTGAGTAGCCCACGTGGTACGAGGATGTAGCACACAGGATATGAAGATTTTTAAATAAAACCAATAAAGCAAGTATACAAAGACTGGGAGAAACATAGTTACTAACTACTTCAAGTCCTTTTTAGGCCTAGGCAGTTTTTATTTATTCTTAAGGCTTTAAACACAAAGTACAAAAAATAGTACAAAAAATAATAGGCATGGTTTAAATATAACAGGGTCCAGACAGATAGGACAATTAACAAGTCTCTTAAATTAGGACTACACTCTGCTTACTGACTTGCTTCCAAAGAGTAGAGTATGCTAAGGGGTGGGGTGGGGTGGGGAGAATACATTTACAGTGGAGGAACCTTGCAAACACTACCCTGGCCAGGTGACCAAGGTCAGCAACATCAGGGAGAAGTCGTGATGATGGCATGTTCCCTGCACACAACGTGATGAGAGTATCACTTCACCTCTGTGGTCTTCCTCTTAAAACCCCACAACCCCAGGCTAATAATCAGAAAAACATGAGAGATATCTGAACTGAGGAACGTTCTACAGAACGTCTTACCAGTATTCCTCAAAACTGACATCATCAAAACTAAGGAAAATCTAAGAAACTGTCACAGACCAGAGGAACTTAAGAAGACATGATGACAAGATGTAATGTGATATCCTGGGTGGATCCTGGAACAGAAAAGGGGTATTACGGAAAAACTAGTGAAGTCTGAATAAAATGTGGATTTTAATTAGTTAATACTAATGTACCAATGTACCAATGCTTGTTCCTTAATTGTGACAAATATGATAAGGTAAAAGTTATCAACTGGGGTAACTGGGTGGGGGATGTATGGAACTCTCTGTACTATCTTTGCAACTTTTCTGAAAGTATTCTAAATAAATAGTTTATTCAAACTTTTAAAAACTCCGTCCACGGCACCAATGCCTGGCGCTTCAGGTGGGTGCTGCAACACTGGCTTGCACCAACAGGGAAAAACACAGGCGAGGACCCCGGCCACTCCGTATGCTGACCGACTTCGGCCAATTTGGGAACCTAAGATGCCAGGGACCACAGATGGTGTGCATGTGAAACAGGAACAGACATCTCTGAGTGCCTAACACCCCCATTTGAAGTGAAAAATAGGCAATTTTATGCAAGAAAAAAAGACAAAGCCTAAATGCGTTGGCCTGGAGCCACCAGTGCTCTGTGAAAACACACGACAAACCAGCCTCTAGCCTTCACTTAGCAAGTAGCACTGCCAGAATCCAAGCAGGTGTGAAAAAGAGTTATGCAGCCTTCCCTCCCATACCCTACAGGCTCTGTGTCCTATTTCCTTACCACAAAAAAGGTAAATCAGAGAAGGGGAGGCACAGAATTCCCTTAAAGATTTGTAGGAGGAAGACCATTAAAAGACTTTTCTGGCCAAGGAGTACACAACTCTAGTTTCAAAAATCTGTCCAGCCAGGGCACATGGTACCATGTGAGCCATGTTCTGCAGGGGGGAGGTGAAGCCCCTGAAGTGCTGCTCAATGTAGAAAGACACTTGTCTACAGAATAAACATGTGGCATGCCTCCGTTTGCTGCGATGGATTTCCTTCATTGCCTTGAATTTTAATCGAAAAAGAAATCTGGGGATTTATCTTCTCTAACCAAAAAGTTCCAGAATTCATAAGCTGGATGAATATGCAGTACTCGTTAGGCCAGGAAATTAAAATACAAATGACTAAATTTTTTTCAGAAAACTAACACACTGTCAGTCAAAATCATAACAGTTCTAGAGGGAAAGTGACCAACTATTTAAAGTTTATCTGAAAGAGAAATGATGTAGAAATATCCCAGACAAATCTAAAAAATAGTAATACGCTGCTGCTGATGAAGCAGGGTGTTCTAACAGCTCCCGTACTTAAGACAGTGTGGTGTGTATCTGGAATCAACAGACGGACCCATGGAAGAGTAACATGCCCGAAAATACAACAAATATTAAAAATTGGTTCATTTACTCAAACGTCTATCGCGGTATGCGCACTGCTGATGGTTCCTTGACAGTGAAACAAAAAAGGCAAAGTCAGACCAAAAGGACAAAGTATGTGAATACGGCCAAGCCCATGGGGTAAGTTAGATGTTTTTCTCACATCTTACCTCTAAATCTATTTCAGATAAATGTTTAATTATATAACAGCCTAGCATTACAAGAATAAAACACAGGTGAATATTTATACATAATTTAGTGATGGGAAAGATGTAAGTTCAAGAATAATCATTGTGAACTGTGTTAATCTGTCAACAGGGGCATGATTAAATAAATGGATGGTTACGTAGACCTTAAACTGTTGATTAAGAAATGTATTTACTAACATGCAAAATGTCAGTATTTAGTAAAAAGGTAAGGTATAAAAATTATGTGTGCAGTACAAATACCTAGATATAGATATTAAAGATGACATTGACAGGAAACATCTATTCTGCAAAGGTGTCAAGACTCCTCAAATTAATCTATAAAGTCAACGCATGAACTCAATCCAAGGAAGATTCTTCTTGTAATCTAAGTCTAAAATGCATGTCAGACAAAAGGCAAAAAGTAGGGACAATTTTAAAGAAGAACAAGGAGAAGGGAGGATTTACCCTACCAGACAATAAGATACAATAAAGAAATAAAGATATCATAAAGAAAGTGTAGAACTGAAGCAAGAAAAAAACCCCAATAAAACAAAAAAGACCTACATAGATGGAAACTTGACGTGGCAAGATGGCACTGCACGTCAGTAGAGAAAAGATGCACCATTGATAAATGCTGCTAGGAAAACTGGATGTCCATGGGAAAATAAAATGAGGTAACTACAACTCACAATGTACACACAACTCCATTTTAGATGGATTGCAGGTGAACCTGTGAAAAGCAAAACTTTTAGTAGAAAACAGAGGAGAATATTTTTATATGACCTCAGCCTAAGGAAGAATTTTTCAAATAAGACACAAAGAAACAATGCAAAAAGGACTGATTAAATTTGACTGCATAAAAGGAAACTCCTGGGCTTCCCTGGTGGCGCAGTGGTTGAGAGTCCGCCTGCCGATGCAGGGGACACAGGTTCGTGCCCCGGTCCGGGAAGATCCTACATGCCACGGAGCGGCTGGGCCCGTGAGCCATGGCCGCTGAGCCTGCGCGTCCAGAGCCTGTGCTCCACAACGGGAAAGGCCACAACAGTGAGAGGCCCGCGTACCACAAAAAAACAAGGAAACTCCTATTCAACAAAAAGCATTATTTAAAAAGTGAATGATCAAGCCCCAAACCAGGAGAAGATAACTGTACACATATAGACAGCAAAGAAGGGGTAATAAAGATTGTTTAAATTAATAAGAAAAGGAAACCAATAGGAAAAGGGGGCACATGACTGGCATACACACTTCACTGAAGACACTCAAGTAGCTACATTCTCAATCTCACTAGTAATCAACAAAATTTTTATTAAAACCACAGTGAGATACCATTTTATACCCATCAAACGGCAAAACTGAAATCTGACAATGCCAAGTGTTTGTGAGGATACGGAGCAAGGTACAAGCACTGTAGAGAGCAGTTTCATTACAGTTACTCAGTTTGAAGTGGTGCACATTCTAAGACCCAGGAATTTTCTGGTTATATACCCCAGATGAACTAAGTACATGCACTAAGGAGATACAAAAAAATGCTTACAGCCACATTTTTCAGTAGTGAAAAAATTGCAAAACTTAAAATGTCTCTCGACAGGAAAATGTATTTTAAAAAGGTGACGTATTTATGAAACAGAATACTGTAAAAACAAATAAAATGAGTGACTACAGCTATAGATATTAGCATGAGTAAATCTCAGAAACATAATATTGGACCAAAAAGGCAAGCTATGATGATGCACATGATATGTACCAAGTGATGGATGCTGAGATGTGCTGCTCAGGTCTCCCTTTATGGATGAAGGGCTTATTCCCCCAGCTACTGGGAGTGCTGCAGGCTGACAGCCCTCAGCTGAAAAGAGTCACCTTGTCAAAGTCAGGTCCCCTCTCCCGGGGCAGCCTATGCCTGATAACTGGTCACAGCGAGGCTACGAATGCTTGGCTCCTCGCCCCAACTTAGGACAATTCTGAAGGGCTGTCCCACCTCCAGGGCTCCCTCTGGCATTGGCTAAGGCCTTTCTTATGACTGCACTGCAGCCTAATTTCTCTCTCTCTGCCCAATCCCACATCCTTCTCTCTCACAGGTGTTAATCCTAAAATCTCCTTAATAAACCTCCTGCCTGTTAATTTCCTTCTCAGAGTCTGCTTTCCTTGGAGCTCTCCTTTCAACAGGTACAATTTATATCTTGTTTGAAAACATGTACCACACAAATTTAAGAAGACTGAAATCATACCAAGTATTTGTTCTGACCACAATGGAACAAAACTAGAAATCAATAGCAGAAGAAAAACTGGAAAATCCACAAGCATGTGGAAATTAACAACAGTCTTGAACAGCCAACGGGTCATAGAAGAGATCAAAGGGGAAATTAGAACTATCTTGAGGCAAACGAAAAGGAAAACACAACGTACTGAAATTTATGGGATATAATAAAATCAATACTAAGAGGGAAGTTTATAGTGGTAAACACCTACATTAGAAAAGAAGAAAGATCCCATATAAACAAGCTAAACTTATACCTCAGGGAACTAGAAAAACAAGAACAAACTAAGCCCAAAGTTGGCAGAAGGAAGGAAATAATAAAGATTAGAGCAGAAATAAACAAAATAGAGAGTAGAAAAACAATAGGGAAAAATTAACGAAAGAGTTGGCTTTTTGAAAAAAATCAGCAAAACTGACAAAACATTTAGCTAGACTAAGAAAAAAAGAAAACTCAAATAAATAAAATCAGAAATGAAAGAGGAAACGTAACAACTGATACTGCAGAGACAAAAAGGATTGTAAGAGACCGCAATGAATAATTATATATCAACAAACTGGATAACACAGAAGAAGCAGAAAAATTCCAAGAAACCTACAACCCACCAAGACCAAATCACGAAGAAGACCAAATCTGAAGAGTGTTAAGGAGGCTGAATCAGTAGTCAAAAACTTCCCAACAGGGCTTCCCTGGTGGCGCAGTGGTTGAGAGTCCGCCTGCCGATGCAGGGGACACGGGTTCGTGCCCCAGTCCGGGGAGATCCCACGCGGCTGGGCCCGTGAGCCATGGCCGCTGAGCCTACACATCCGGAGCCTGTGCTCTGCAACGGGAGAGGCCACGACAGTGAGAGGCCCACGTACCGAAAAAACAACAACAACAAAAAAAAAACTTCCCAACAAAGAAAAGCACAGGACCAATGGTCACTGGTGAATTCTATCAAGTAGTTAAAGAAGTATTAAAGCTAATTCTTCTCAAACTGGTACTGGCATAAAGACAGACACGTTGACCAACGGAATAGAGAAAGACTCCAGATATAAATCCACGCATATAGGTCAGTAGATCTTCAATAAGGGTGCCAAGAATACACAAAAGGGAAAAGACAATCTCTTCAATAAATGACGTTGGGAAAACTGGATATCCACATGCAAAAGAATGAAATTGTACGCTTATCTTATGTTGTATACAAAAGTCGACTCAAAATGGATTAGACTTAAACATTAAGACCCAAAACTGTAAAACTCCTAGGAGAAAACATAGGGGAAAAGCTTCATGACACTGGTCTTGCAACAAAACCAAAAACAGACAAACATCTGTACATTAAACTAAAAAGCTTTTGCACAGCGAACAATCTAACAGAGTGAAAAGGAGTACCTACAGTATGAGGGAAAATAGTTACAGATCACATATCTGATAAAGGGTTAATATCCATGATATTTAAGGGCTGTTACAACTCAACAGCATAAATAAATAGATACACAAATAGATAAATAAATAAGTTAAATGATTAAAAATGTGCAAAGGACTTGAATAGGCTTTTCCCCAAAGAAGACATACACATGGCCAACAGGTATATGAAAAGATGCTCAACATCACTAATCTTCAGGGAAATGCAAATGCACAATGAGATGTCACCTTACACCTGTCAGAATAGCTATTATTAAACACACACACACACACACACACACACACACCAAAAAAAGCAAATGTTGGTAAGGATGTGAAGAAATTGGAACCCTCGTGCACTGTTGCTGGGAACGTAAAATGGTGCAGCTGGTATGGAAAACAGTATGGAGGTTTCTTAAAATATTAAAGATAGAACTACCATATGATCCAGCAACTCCACATCTGGATATTTATCCAAAACAACTGAAATCAGGATCTCAAAGAGATATTTGCACTCGCATATTTACTACAGCTAACAGGTGGAAACAACCTAAATGTCCATTGATGGATGAAGGGATAAAGAATATGTGTAATAAAATATTAATCAACCCTAAAAAAGAAGGAAATCCTGTCATATGGGA
Source organism: Monodon monoceros (assembly GCF_005190385.1). Classification (NCBI taxonomy): domain Eukaryota; kingdom Metazoa; phylum Chordata; class Mammalia; order Artiodactyla; family Monodontidae; genus Monodon; species Monodon monoceros. Next base: position 83,667,574 of record NW_021703776.1, read on the forward strand.
CAACATGGATGGACCTTGAGGACATTATGCTAAGTGAAATAAGCCAGTCATAGAAAGACAAATACTGCATGGTTTCCATTTGTATGCGGCACCTAAGGTACGCAAACTCACAGAAGTTCAAAGTAGCATGATGGCTGTCAGGGGAAATGGGAGTTGCTGTTTTAGTGTGTATAGTTTCAGTTGTGCAAGATGAAAAAGTTCTAGAGCTCTGCTGGACAACACAGTAGTTACAGTTAATAATGTACTGAACACTTAAGAAATTTGTTAAGAGCGTAAAAAAAAAAAATACAGGTACCACAATTCTATCTACGTTTAGGAATACATCCATATGTAACAGAAGCGTAAAAACATTCAAGAGAATGATAAAAACCAAATTCAGGGTAGTTACCTCTGTAAGGTAGAAAAAGGAGACAGGCTTAGGAAGGACACACACAGTGTTTTACTAATTACATAACACTTTAATTATATACATTCCTTATGCTTTCTTTATATGCTTGAAATATTCCATAATTTTTAAAAGTAACTTTAAAGGAAGAGCTTGCCCCTCTTATCAGCTATTCTCTACCTTTTTTTTACCAAAATAAAGAAGACGGATGACATTCATGTGGAAAAGAGTTTAGCACGGGGTGTTCCCATATTTTGAAACAAGATCACATTTCATGGTGAAAGCAAAGAAAACAGAGCTACAGAGTTCTTTTTTCTTTTATATTCTTTCTCTTTAAAACGTTGCAATCTCAAAGTATTTAACATGTTTTTAACTCCTTAGAGTGTACCAGGAAGATGGTTTGAAATTGGCTGCCACACAGATAAAGTGCATAATTTTCTACAGTATTTCCACTTCTCTTTCTCCTGCTCAAGAAACTATCAGATTCAAATGAGAGAGAAATTATTAGGCTAACTTTGCTTTTGTCACATTTCAAACACAGCAGCGCGATAATTTGAACCTGGGCAGTCTGCCTCTGAACTTGGATAGTGTTTATTACCAGGAACAAACCCCAGAGAAAACTTCTAAAAGTAGGATTCAGAGTAAAAGGAGATGCCTATGGATCATTCTTTCTAAATTCAGAACATTTTCCAATACAAAAAGTGTTAAAAGTACAATTACAGTTATGTAAAACACAACATGCTCATGATTTTTGTATTTATAATAAAAAATACTAGCAAAATAAAGGGGTTGCCTGGATAATTTAAATTAAAGAACATTCACATGAAACAGTCACATAGCTGAGATGAAATGATTTCCCTAAATTTATCAGAATAATTCCACAACTGCCAGTGTCACTGTATTTGTACAGCTCTGATCTTGTCAATTGTAAAGATTTCACTGTATATTAAAATTAGTTCCACGTCCCTAGGGTTGGTTCACAGAACAATGTTCTTCCTTGTCCCCCACCCAACTTTCTGAGCTATGTATGACAGCAAAACATCAAAGAACTCAGAAACTCAAACAAAGGGAAAAAAGTGCACGGAGGGAGGCAGGATGAAAACATTCAAATTTTCCTAATTTGGGGCAAACAGATTTTGTACATATCCAAGGCACTGAGAACAAACAATCCAACTTATCTTTAACCAACATTAATCACTCAAGACCACTACTAAGAAACTAAACTTTGGGTTCTATTATTTGTTTGATATAACCGATTTATAAACACATTTGCAAAGAAGGAGGAAAACAAAATTAATAAAACTTCTGAGATATAGGCAAAAAAAGAAAAAAGGTTGTTGACTGGCAATGGAAATCTGTAATGATCTATGTCGCGAAAGTTTTCACATCTTAAAGGGATCTTATTCACAATCCTTCCCTTCACATCACTTTATGTTTCGAGTACCTCTTTCCCTTGGCACTGTCAAAATAATCTTTTTCTTTCACATTTTCCCAGCAATCTACTTGTCCCTAACTTTTCAGCCACATCTTGCAAAGGAATTCAGGCCTCAGCTCCGGTTAGCAACAACACAGGCACGCCCTCCTGTGGCACAAAAGAAAACTGCCTGCTTACATTGGCACTCATGCCCAAGAAGTTATTTCTGAGTTTCAGAGCACTGGAGCATGTACTTCATTGCCTGTGTTTTTATAGACAAGGAAACAGCCTAACTGAGGTCAAGCAACTTACTTCCTCAAGGTACCTCAACCAAGAGTACATTTAAAGCAGGATCTGACCACATATTATTAAAAGATAAGTTGGAAGCAGTAAGTAAAACCTAATTTTAACTTCTGTTTTATGTAGTTTCAAAGCAACCGTTTACACAGTATCTTTGGCTTAATGTAATATATTCATGATCATTAAAAAAGACAGGAAAGTGCATAGTGGGCAAAAATTTTCAGAAAGAAGAGGAGTTATTTTCCAAATTAGTTTTCAATATTCTCAAAAAGTATAGAGTATTATTTTGTGTATCATGGATCTATTTGTTACCAGTGTACTTCTTTCAAAAGGACAAGGTAGAAATGATTAGAATTTCCAAAATAATAATTCGTCATCCTCATTTACATGCTAATGTCAATGGATATGAATAAGAATTTATGCTTTGTGTTTAGGCATATCAAAAAATTTTAAACCCGTTGATTTCCAAATACTTTTATTATTAATCTTTATCAAGAATTAATAGGATTAAAAGTACCTCCTTTACAGGGTTATTTTAAAAGTTAAATGAGCTAATACATATAAAGGATGGAGCAGTCTTTTCTAAAATTTACCCTTTTCATCTTCTTTGGACCAAAGAAGTATAAAGAATGTACTTTATATATGATAAAAAATGTGGAGACAAGAGGTCAAGTAGATAAAAGTAATAAAAAGGAATTACTAAATTCTTAAACATGATAGGTTTTCATGTCCAAGCATTATTCCTCTCTGTGATTGCCCTGAAGTTTTCAACAGTGATTTTACCTGTAAACATGAGATCCACTAAAGCCCGAGATAATGAACAAACACAGACATCCCCAAGACCACGTCAGTTTTCACTTTCCTCCCTAATGCTCCATGTGTGTTCCCCCAGGGGATGATGGGTCACAGAGGGGCATCTTTAAAGTTCAGTCAGGTGTATGCAAATAGCTGCACTCCTCTGATAAAACCTCTAGAGTGAATTATTGGTTTCCCAAAGCAACAATCAAAACAAATAAACCTCCTGGGTGTCTTGTATTCTCACCTGGTGTGAATGGTATCACCACTTGTTGAGATGGCCAAGGGCAAAGTTGAACTAATCCTTGATGTCTTTTTCTCCTACATTCTTCAAATTCTGCCAGTCACAAAGTCAAGTCACTCGGACTCACTGCATCTCTTGACCCTAGTCTCTCTTCTTTAAACCCCATTAATGCCACAGCTTTAAGGTCCTCGCAACTCCCCCGCCCCACACCCGACAACCTGGCTAACAGCCAAGTCCTGTTCATCCTCCAAATCTCAGCTTTCTAAGTTCCCTGCTCCAAAGCTTCCCCAACCTCTCTCTGAACGCCCCTCCTTCCAAGGAGGCAGGTTACATATCATCAGGCTCCCACCCTCAATTCCATGCTTCTTTTATCCTTGTAGGTATGTCTTATCTTTGGTGTGCTTGACAAAGATGAGTGTTCCATAAATCTTTGTCGAATAAAGGATTTGCTTTGGAGGGGGCGAGGGAAAAAAAGAAAAAGAAAAATTTGGTTAAATAACTGGTACTTTATTTGGGAAAATGGCTGAATGAATTTCAGGTAAAGAACTGGGTTGTTTCCAGAATAAATTTTTTCTATTTTAATAGACTTAGGCAGAATCACAGGCAAGATGTTCTAGAGTTGTTAATCTTTTCATTAAAATTAGGTCATTTTCTGATTTTATCTAAGGAAGTAAAATTCAGTCTCCCCAGAGATCTTGATTCGTACTCTGGTGCAGAACATGGCCATACCCAGCTGCAAAGTGCTCCAGGGGAGCTCTCTCGGTTGCACTCTACCTCCCATTCCCAAGGACCTTATGTCCAGATTACTTGCTGTCTCCACATATATGGTGTTGGGGACAGGTGGGTGGGCACCTAGAAGGGTGTACCTCTCTGCATCTAAAAAATGCAAAGGTGTTAAGCTGTCATCAGTTTCCTTTGTGAAGAAATGAGAGGTGGAGGATAACCTACACTTTTGAACTACTGTGCACAAACAGAGTATCAATCTAAGAAACTACCATTTCTTCTGGCCGGGGGGGGGTGGTGGTGGTGGGTGGTGTTAATCGTTGTTAAACATAAAGCCAATCATTCTAAATCAATGTTCACATGCAAGGGAAATGCAGCTGTTACTGGTCACTAAATTCTGGGAAAGACAACTAATAATGATTTCTGTTTCACAATTAGAATTCAAAGAACATCTGACATAGAAATTAATTCAATAGGTCTCACCAAAGTATTCCAAAGCACTAGAGTTCAATGAAATCAGCAATACTGTCCCATTTCTTGAACGGTCCTCTTAAAGAGCATTTAAAATTTTGAGTGGCCACCCATTTTTAATGGCTTTATTGAGGTATAATTTATATGCCATGAAAGTCATCCATTTTAATAGTACAATCAGAAGAGTTTCAGTAAGTTTATACATAAACAGCCGCACGACTGCCAATAAGAATACTTCCATCATCCCAACAGCTCCCTCCTACCTGTTTACAGCCAAACTCTGCTTCCACCTCTGGCCCCAGGCAACCACTGATCTAATCTATGGTTTTGCCTTTTCTTACAATTTCATATAAATAGCATTATACAACATACAGTCCTTTGTTTCTGGCTTCTTTCAACCAGCATAACGTTTTTGAGGTCCATCCATGTTGTACTATGTAGCATGAATTAGGAGTTCATTCTTTTTCATGACTGAATAATATTCCATTGTGTGGATATCACACATTTTGTTTATCCATTCACCAGCTGATGGATTTGGATTGTTTTCAGTTTTTGTCTACTGTGAATAAGCTGCTATGAACATATGCTTGGTTTTTGAATGGACATAATTTTTTTACAACCTTATTGAGGTGTAACTGATATACAATAAACTGCACATATTTAAGCATACAATTTGATGAATTCTGATGTATGTATACACCCATGAAGCTACTATGCATAATCAAGATAATGAATATATACATCACCCCAGGGTTTCATTGTGCCCCTTCCTTTGGAATCCTTCTCTCCCTCCTCTCCTGAGCCATCCTCAGGCAACCATGGATCTGCTCTCTGTCACTATAGATTAGTTTGCATTTTCTAGAATTTCAATTAAATGGAATCAGACAGTATGGCACTTGGGGGCGGGGGGAATCTGGCTTTTTTTTCATACTGCATAATTATTTTGAGATTCATCCATGCCATTGTATATATGAATAGTCCAATCCTTTTCATTGTTGAACAGCATTCCAGTGTATGGATTTATATATTCATCTGCTGATGGATGCTTACATTATTTCCAGTTTTTGGCAATCACAAATAAAGCTTCTATGAACACTGTATACAAGTCTTTGTATGGACATATGCTGTTATCTCTCCTGACAATGTATTTATAGGAATGGAATTGCTAGATAATTTGTTAAGTGTATGTTGAACTTTTTAAGCAACTGCCAAACTGCTTTCCAACATACCTGTACCACTTTATATTCCAATCAGCAATGGGTGGGGATTCTGGTTTCTCCACATCCTTGCCAACACACGGATTGTTAGTCTTTTTAATTTTAGCCATTATAGTGGGTGTGCAGCAATATATCATTATGGCTTTAATTTGCATTTCCCTAACTAATGATGTTGAAACTCTTTCCTTGTGTTTATTTGCCATTCATATATCTTTTTTGGTGAAATGACTCTTCAAATCTTTTGTACATATTTAAATCGGATTGCTGTCTTATGACTGAATTTTAAGAGTTCTTTATTTTTTTTCTACATACAAATCCTTTATCAGACATACGTTTTGTAAATATTTTCTCCTAGTTATGTGGCTTGACTTTTCATTTTCTTAAGAATGGTATCTTCTGAAAAGTAAAACTTTAATTCTGATGAAGTCCAATTTATCATTTTTTTAATACTTCATGCTTTTTATATCCTATTGACTAAATCTTTGTCTAACCCAGAACACAAGACTTTCTGCTATGTTTGCTTCTTTACATGTTGGTCTGTGATCCATTGTAAGTTATTTTTGTGTATATTGTAAGCTAAATGTCAAGGTACATTTTACTTCACGTGGAAATCCAATTGCTGCAGCGCTGTTTACTGAAAGGACTATGCTGTCCCTATAGGATTACCTTAGTACCTTTGCTGAAAAGCAACTGACCACATACGTATCTATTTCTAGATATTTTGTTCCACTGATCTACATGTTTATCCGTATGCAAATACTACACTGTTCTTATTATTATAGCTTTATGATAAGTTTTGAAAACAGGTAATATAAGTCCTCCAACTTTCTTCTTTTTTTCCCAACTTCCTTCTTTTTTGAAGTTACTTTGACTATTCTAGATCTTCTGCATTTCCATATAAATTTTAGAATCTGTTTGCCAATTTCTATAAATATATTTCTACAAAAATCCTGTCTGAGACTTTGGCAATGACTTTGTTGAACCTCCAGATCAATTTGGAGAAAACTGCCACATCACCAATACAGAATCTTCCATTTATTCCCACTTATTTAGGGATACTTTAATTTCTCTCAACAAAATTTTGTGGTTTTCAGTATGTAGGACTTACAGTCCTCTTGTTAAATTTATTCCAAAGTATTTTGGTTTTTTGGATGCTATATGAATGGACTTGTATATTCTTGGCATTTCATATAAATGGAATCATACAATATGTGACCTTTTGTGACTGTCTTCTTTCACTTAGTATGTTTTCAAGGCTCATGCATGTTGCAGTATGCATGAGTACTTCATTCATTTTTACTGCCCAATAGTATTCCATTACATGGATATACTGCATTTTATTCATCCAGTCATCAGTGGACAGATCTCAGTTTTCTAAGGGCTGATGGTTCTTTTAGTAAGTAGCTTGAACTTAAACTGTAGACTCTGTCTTCCCCCCATGAAGTGTAGCCTCTGATACCTTTGCTTTGTTTTTAAAATTCCTATTTCTGTTTTCTGGCCTGGTTCCCTAGAGGTTACCTCTGTGCCTGCATAGACAATAACCAGTGCTCACATGATGTTACCATCCATTACCTTTCATCTTCTCTCCCCATCACTCACTTCCCTCCAATCAATCACCTCGCCTCCTACAATTCAAACAAGCCAGGCACAATCCTGCTATTCCCTCTGCCTAGAACACTCTTCCCCCAAATATCTACAGGGCTCTTTCTCTCACCTTCTTCAAGTCTTTGCTCAAATAACACCTATTCAGTGAGGCCTTCCCTGAACAATCTATTTAGAATTGAACCCCTCCCCTTGCATTTTCTCCAAAGCCTTCAAATAGATTATATATTTTACTTATTTATGTTTTTAGTCTAGTTTCACTAATGGAATGTTAACTCCATGAAGGCAGGAGGTTTTGTTTATTTTGTTCACTACTGTTAACACCAGTACCTAGAGGACTGTCTGGCATATAGCAGGTACTCAGTAAATATTTGATAAATCAAAGAATCATATTCTTAAAACAATATTGATTTATATTAATTGATCCATACACAGCCCAGAAGGGTCAAGGCTTACAGAATGTTGAGTAATGGATGACTAAGCATGTTGATCATATACAACAGGCCAGTTCTGTTCACTGGAAATATAATGTAAGCCACAAGTAATTTACAATTATCTAGCAGCCACATTAAAAAAAAAAAAGTAAAAGAAAACAAGTGAAATTAATTTTAATAATATTTTGTTTCACTCAATATATCCAAAATATTATCATTTCAACATGATTCATACAAAAATTATTAATAAAATATTTAGTCTTTTTTTCATACTAAGTCTTGAAATGTGGTGTGTATTTTATGCACAGCACATCTCCACTGGGACCAGCCACATTTTAAATGTCAATAGCTACTATTGGCTACTATACTGAACAGCTCAGATACAGACCAAAGTTAAATAACCCCATTGTAGTGGGAAGCAATCTTGTGTATTTATTAATTGTATTCACCTCAGCATTCCAAAAAAGGCCCTGGTACAGCCTCATAGTTTCCTAGTTTTGTCAAAAGAGATTCAATGGATATAAGAGAACTAGTAGCTTTCATTCTGAAAAACAGTTTATATCAAAATGACTGGCTCAACTCTTTAAAATTCACTCAGAAGTTTTAATTAGAAAGAATGAATGCCCTTCTTTCTCAGTCTCTTTAATTAAGAAACAAAGTCAAAATCCAGAGAAATTTTGTAATCTTATCTATATTAGAAGGGAAAAAAATCTTTATTTTCAAATAGAAAGAACTTCTAAAATTCTACTTCCAAGAAACAAACCAGTATTTATTTCAAGTTAGCCAAAATACACTCCATATTAAAATACAATTTTTATATAGAGTTGCATTTAAAAAATTCATAACAGTTGTCTTACCAATATTTTTACATTCATAATATAAAAGTGAAAGCACTAAGGAGAGTGCTCTTAAATTTTTAATATATACATTTAGGTCCTCAATATGTTCCTTAAAAGCTAATGGAAAATGTTTTCATTAACTTTTTTTTTTTTTTATCATCAGGGGATTAATTTCTTCCAGAATCCCATTATTTAAAAATATTCACTTATTGGAATTATAATAATTGACATCACTATTCAACAACAAAATTTAAAGAACCCAATTAAAGTACCTGATAATTTAAAACTTTAAAGTCACAAAATTATCCTTTTTTTTTTTTTTTTTAAAGCAGTAAATCAAAACACACCGCAGCATCTACTTACTCAGATGTTCGAGGGTGTTTTCTATCATCTCCCATAAACTGGCAGGTTTGAGCTTAGATCATCAGCGAGGCAGAGAAACTCCAGATGATAAAATATCCCAACTCTTTTCACCCTGAAAAGCATAAATAAAATGCCAGTGTGAGAAAGAAAACTCGAGTTACAGCCAAGATAGAACTCTCAGGAGTGGCTTGTCTAGATAGGGAGTAACTTCTGTTTCTTCTTTTCTTTTCTTTTTTTTTTTTTAAAAGTGAGAGCTCACAACAAGTTAATTCATGACCCTGGAGTTGTGGGTGACCTGATATAGCGATACTTGGTATTACAACTGCCCTTCTGTTTTAAGAAATCTCTTTGGGAGGAAGTCTAAATTAGCGCAATAAAATATGCATCCTGTACTATAACTTGATGGCTTTTTTACCAGTCTGACCCTTCAACTGGAGAGATCCTCTATCTCTAATCACATAATTTATCAAAACACTAAGATACTTTTGAAAATGAAAAGGGGAACTTTTTTTTTTTTTTTTTGCAGTACGCAGACCTCTCACTGTTGTGGCCTCTCCCATTGCGGAGCACAGGCTCCGGACGTGCAGGCTCAGCGGCCATGGCTCACGGGCCCAGCCGCTCCAAGGCATGTGGGATCCTCCTGGACCCATGTCCCCTGCATCAGCAGGCGGACTCTCAACCACTGCGCCACCAGGGAAGCCCAAGGGGAGCTTTTGAAATATTTATTTATTAATCAATAAACTGTTTTTATTATACAGGTTTTTTTTCTAAAAATAAAGTAAAAATAATGTACATCTGCTACATTAAAGCAAAAAAGTTAAGGTTTCTTTATATTATATGAACACTTAAAATATCATAAGTAGATTAAGTATTCTTGGTGTATATTCAGTACTTTAATCCATTTTCTTAAAGAGTCTGTCTCTAATATTGTGTCACTGGTATTTTTTCCGGAAAAAAAGTTTATTATTTGAAATTTTTCACCAAGTTACTGCAATCTTTTTTAAAGTTTCATTTTATGTTAAGCAATCTCAAATCACTGACATCTTCATCTTCTGTGTTGATATTATTTTTAACAAGAAAATGCTCTCTTTGCATGTGCTGAGAAACCTGGTAAGCTCAAAGCAAATTCTGCTAAGTAGAGGATATTCTCAATTCTATTTTTTTTATAAGAAAACTGTAAATATCTCAGTCTCACTATTTTACAGATACTCTCTTTTTGCCTAAATTGGAGTTCTTTTTTCCCACTCTTGCTGCCTCCAATGCATTCACCATGACAGTGCAGCACAGGTAGTTTTTTCCACCAATGCAAACTTATCATGTCACTTCCCACCTAAAAAGTTTTCAACAGCTTCCCATTGCTATTAGGATATAATCCCAAACTTAGAAGGCCTCCAAAGTCCTGCACAACCTGGTCCCTTCCTACCTCTCAGGCCATACTGATGACCTCTCAAATCCTCCAAAGCACCAAGTTCTCCCCTGCTCCAGGTCTTTGCATGCTCTGTTCCCTCTGCTTGGAATGCTTTTCTTTTCAGTCCATCTTTTCTCCTAGGACCATCTTTCCTATCTGAGAGGCCTTCGAATGCCACCCAATCTAAAGTACACCAAGGCATTCTCTCTCTCTCAAAAGTACTCCATACTTTTCCTACGAAGCATTCATTGAAATCTGTATTTATTTGTGTGTTTTTAGGAAGCCCGTCTCCACCAGACAGTAAAAACTCCACCAGAGAGTGTATAGATTGTTTGTTTGATTCACCCCTTCATCAACTGTTTTTTACCCAGCCCCTGGCTTGATCCTTGGCACCTTGTGAACCTTCAGTAAATATTTGATAAATGAATGAATGAAAGACTGAGAAGAAAAGGTAAAGAGACAAAGGACAATCTAGTTATTTCCACCAACCTGTTACCTACGGTCAAAACAACTCATTATCTTAAATCCAACTACATCATCAAGCTTTCCCCCTATACAGGATTATTCTCATCAGCATTTAACAGTCTGTACTTTCTCCCAACCTAAAAGAAAGAGACAGACACACACACACACACACACCTTTCTCCTGACCCCACATTCCCATGAATCAATTCCCCATTTCTCTAATGTAATTTCATAGGAATACTCAGAAGAGCTGACTATATCTGCTGCCTCCAATTCTTTCCTCCCATTCTTACTTGAACCCATTCCAACCAGGCTTTTATCCCCACCACTTCCCTGAAACTGCTCTTGTTAAGTCACCAATGACTTCCACCTTGAACCACCCAGTAGCCAGGTACTGAGGCAGGCACTTTAATGAATTCTCTCATCCATTTAAACAGTTCATCACAGCCACCTCTGAGGCAGGTACCATTTGCTATCCCCAGAGAGAGGATCCTCTCTTTTTTTAAACACTTTCTTGTTTGGTTTCCAGGACAGGACACCACACTGCTGCCTCTCCTCCTCCTTCACTGGCCACTCCTTCTTAGACTTCTCATTATCTCAGCCTCTTGATGTTAGAGTGACCCAAGGCTCTCAGTTCTCCGTCTTCTTTTCTATCTATACTCCCTCCCCTTGGTCGTCCCAATAGGTCTCATCACTTTAAATACCACCTACAAGAGCCCAAACCTCTTCCCTGAACGAACTCAAGGCGCATATTTTCAGCTGCCTGCTTGACATCACTCCCAGATGTCTAAGAGACATCTCACACTTAACGTCACCTCATGACAAATTCCTGATGTTCCCACCTAAGGCTGATGCTCCTACAGGATCCCCCATGTTAGTAAATGACAACTCAACCCTCCAAGTCATCCCTGACTTTTCTCTTTCCCTAACACCCTGTAACCAAGCCATCAGTGAATCCCATTGGCTCTACCTTAAAAATATATCTAAATTCTCCCTACTTCTCCCTACTTCCACCACCACAACTGCCATCTAAGCCTCCACCATCCCTATCTAGATTATTGCAATAGTCCCCCGGTGGATTCTTTCCTTGCCTCACTGCATACTATTCTCAAAACAAAAGGCCAGAGTCATATAGATTAAAAAAAAAAAAAAAAATCAGATCATGCCACTCCCCAAAACCCACCGTTTCCCTTCTCATCAGAATAAAAATCATTTTTCTTTTTTTCTCTTCCGCCTGCAGAATTTAAGCTTCTTAAGGGGAAAATTTTTTGTTTTGTTCAATACTGTATCCCTCCGGTGGCATGAAAATGCCTGGCACCTAACAGGTCTCCAAATATATATTTACTGAATAAAAAATGGGTGAAAACAATATCATGGATAGGCAATTTAACTAAATCTCCAGACTCTACTGCTCTTAACAGCAAGCTCTTGGAGAGCAAGGACCACGCAGTTACAATTAAATTTTGCACAGTAACTTGCACACAAAGTCTTAATATAATTTCATCATTGATATGTTGTATTTCCCACTGAAATTTTAGTTTCCTATATTATATGAATGTTACTAACTTTAAAACTTAAGCAGAACATCTTAAAATATGACATCTGGGTCTCAACTATCAATACCAGCTCCCTCAACTTACACTGCAACTACCCAGCCGCTCCCTCCTCCGGGGAGGTGTATGCTTACTTATTAATGCTCTGCATTGTGTGAGCATTGTTGCTCTGGAGCTCTCACTCTTACGTTATTTGCTGCACCGTCTGTAGGGGGACCTCATAGCCATGCGGGGGCTTAGATTGGATGGCAGGAAGAACAGTGACCGAGAGCCCAGCTCTGGCTGCTTTCTTACAAAGTTCTTCTTTCAACTTCTGGGGTATATCTATTAACGCTTTAACTCTCTCAAAGGCACTTCTCAGCCGAGAGCCAAATGTTTCCAAGGTCCTTTTCATGAGTAAGCCTGTCTTCCAAGAGTTCTATGACTCCTACAGGCTGTATCAGCCTGCACACACTTCCATTTCCAGTCCCCAGACTCCAACCTCCTCTTGCTTCTTACTGGACTCTACGTAAGAATATTTTATCAATGCAGTATCTTTATGTGATAAATTATATTCCACAGATAAACCTGGAGCAAGTTGAATTCTGATACAATTATTCTACTCTCGAACACTGTTAAACCTTGTCTCATTCCACCAAGAAATTCAAAACCATTTGCATTATTTTTTAAATTATCATCATTCTATAATTTAATGAGACTATACATTTTCAACACATGTTATTAGTGCTTTCTTAAGTATCAATATAAAACAACACTGCTAAAATCAGGATAGATCCCAACATGCCTAAAAATATATATATATTATGATCCAGCATAAAAATTCTGGAAGAACTTTAACGTACGGCCATCATCAATAACATGAGAGGATGATGAACTAACATTTATTAAGTACTTACTATGTACCAGGCATTTTATCCACATTATCATATGTAATCCTTATAATAGCCTTGTATGATAGGTATATATCACCAGACTTCAACCCCCCCCCAGACGCCTTCCTAAAGCCCAGTACCACACCTTCTTACGTGCCAGACGTTTGTGACTCAATCTTAAGAAGCATTGGTCAGTTTTAACCAAAATGAGCAGCTAATAATCAACATCTATATTAAAACTATTGTATCTGGTAAACATGTAAAGGTCACCTTATAACCTACAGGACAGGCTTAAGTGCTTTAAAATTTTTTCAGTTAATTCACCCTAGCAGATCCAAGGGATACAAGCATTCTTTAAAGAAATTGCACTATGATGACGATACTGAAGTTTTTCATGGAAAAGATGAATAGTTTGTTATATCTGGCCCTTAAATATTTCAGGCAAAAGCTGTTTCTTCCATGTCACGTTAAGTTGCGAAGTCACAAATTACTGTTATGAAAACTTATATTAATGAGCAGATGCTCCTTCAGGAAAAAAGAAAAAAAAAAGATTCCCTTGTTGACCTTCACTCTGAAGTGCACTAGACTTCTGAATGGTCAAAAATACAAGCCCAGCTCTTGAAATTCCGTAAGAAATGTTGCTTGCGTCCTTCAAAGCTTAAAAACGTCACATTAATCTACAGAATAAAACATCTCTACTGAAAGCATTTGTCTGAGAACTTGAGGACCAAGAGAATAAAATCAGCACTGATACAAAATCCACGCTGACGACACCAAATATTTAGAGAAACAAACAACAGAAGGGTGCTATTGACGATCGAGATTTCTTAAGCCCCTTCCTTACTGGCGTTTCCCCACGGCAGAGGTGCTGGATTCCGCGCTCCCAAAGCCACCGCCCCCAGCCCTGTGGCGCACGCACCTCCCAGCCCTGGTTCCCGCAGCCTCCTCAGACTCTGGAGAGCCCAGTCCACGTGAGCTGCACCCCTGGGTCTTTCACATAACTGTGGTTGAAGATATTTTTCACAAGGTTCTTTAAACAATGATTCACGTGATAAATTTCTGCTCGAGTTAGTTCCAGGAAATGTTTGGTTTCTGCAGATGTTTGTATGCTTCCGGTTGTCAGTACATGAAAACGATAGAATTCTGTGTTTCTTTTTCTTACTTGAGCAACTAGAAAATGTGAAATCAAATATATTGTCCAAACCTCTCAACATTGACGGATGGGAATACTTAATCCTTCAACTTCTTTCAGGTGAGATTGGTTTTATTTTTATATCAAGTTACTTTACTTTTGGCCTGAAATTTGTAAGCTGCTTTAAGTGTTTGCAGAAGCAAGGAAAGTTGCAAAATGTTTAAAACAGTAAAGACATATCTAATGTTGACCTGCTTATAAGTTCCAGAAGACATTTTTTAAAAAAGAGAAAAGTACACTGAGAAGCCACAAAGGCCCAGAATTAAATTCTCTGTTATCTAAAAGATACAGAAGACTCCACAAAGAAATAAAACAGTCCTCTAGTCTCTGTTTAAGCCCGGTTAACCAGTTTGAATACTCAAATAGGTTCTTGGTTGAACCTCCCTAGCAATATTAAAAAGTCTGAAATTTTTACGAAGTATTTTAGTAAGACAGTTCTTCAAACATTATTTTGAAAAATACAAACGTTTTAGAAAAGTGAATTAAACCTGGTTTAGGACAGGTGTACATTCTAAGTCACCTCATCCGTAAAGCAGTCCAGATCACATGTGCACATACTGTAATCATAACCAGCCAAGAACTGTTTTTAGCTCCTTCACGTCTTTTCAGTCCTGAGGTTCAGTAACAAGCGGCTCCTAATAAGTCAATAAAGTAATAAGTGACAAAAGTATCCATCGAAATCTTGAAAGTACTGATTTATTACCATTTTTATACTCTACCTCTTTTCTCAAAGCATTTGTTACAATCTATAAAGATGCAGACATTACAATAAAATTGTATTTTACAAATATAAAAATTCAAATAAGAGAAAAAAGCATGCAGTTACGTAGGCCATAAATGTGGGCTTACGCCATCTGGTTGATAAAGCAAAAAGTGAAAGCCAATCAATTACAAAATTCACACTAGCCATGATGCAATGGTAAGTCTCAGGAGAAACAGAATTTGTCCTGCTATGCAATCTGAGAAAGATGTCTCTAGCAGATCATTATACAGTAATGTACTGGGGTCTTCAATACTGTCCCTGATAGATACCTTGACTGGCTCATCCGGCAGTTTCTTAAAGCAAATAACATATACAGTAAAAATATAAAGCTCTCAGGTAATCTGAATGAGTAAAAAATAATAGCTAGAAAGTCTGTCGTAACAGAACTTTCTGTGATGATGAAAATATTCTAAAACTACACTGTCCAGTATGTGAGTCACTAGCCACATGTGGTTACTGAGCACTTCAAACGAGGTCAGTACAACCAAGGAACTGAATTCTTAATTATATTCACTTTTAATTTTAAAAAGTTTTACTTAATTTTAAAAGCTATATTAGAAGGGCAAATACCTACCCATTGGACCATACGGGTCTAAAACATTAGTTATCAAACTTTTTTTAGTAGCAGAACCATTTCTGAGTTGGCAAACATAAACCAAACCTAATACATAAAAAATTAAAATGGTATATTCTATATATTTATTATTATAAGTTCAAATTTATAATATTAATTTGTAGTCAATGTGAATATGAGTTTTCCAATGGGTGAAAACTAGAAATTGAAGGTTATAAGTGAGAGCAATAAACTCAGATCAGCCCCAGTAAACACTTCCTTCTGTATTTTGCTTGGATGCACTGTGCACTGCCCATGTGGGACTTCTCTCTACACATTCTGAGCTACCCACTTACCAAAGGCCACAAGTAGCAGCCATCTACTCAGAAAGCATAAGAAGAAAACACAGCACGCCAGCAAGGCAGTTCCAGGTATTCCTCCTCACGGGAAGAGTCCACATGGCCAACCAGGAGCTATTCTCTTGGGCATTCAGATGACAGCTCAGGTGCAAGGAAATGAGAATCACAGGGTAAGTGCAGAGTCACACTGGCTTAGAAGCCTTATGTCCCAAACAGAAACCAATACCTCAAATAACTATCCCAGCCACAGCTTCCAGGGTCCCCATGAAGTTCATACCCATCTCTGAAAAGTGCCCCAGGGAAGCTCAAAGCTACTGCTTCTAACCAAGAATTTAGAGTTCATGCATAGTTCCTCCCAGTCCAAATATATTTACCAAATAAAGATCATTTTTACCATAAGCAGTGTTGCCCAGTAACATGGTTGACTTTCCCCCTTATTGGGATTCAGAGAAATTAAGTAGAAAGTCCATCCAAGGTCAGGTTTGTCCTTACAGAATGAGAATGGTTTGGTTAATTCTTTACTCACCTTCCTGATTAAAAAAATAATAATCCTAGCATATCAAGAATAGAAAGAACTTTCTTAATTTCACCAAAAACCTATAACAAAACGATACTTAATGATTAAATAAAGTATTTCCTTTAAAAGCCAGGAAATTAGACCAAGAAGACAACTATCGCTTCTATTCGACAGCATAGAGGTCGTCAATGTAGTAAAAGAAATAAAAATGAGATATAAAATTTTAAATTAAGTGACAAAATTTCTCCAAGTGATAATTATTTATAAAGAGAATTATGAAGGCAAGCTATTAACAGTAATATAAAAAAACAAGTTCATCAATGTTGCTGGATATAAGGTCAATACACAGAAATGAATGTAATTCCTAGAAGTCAAAAAACACCACTTTGTAATTTAATTAGGAAAAGCTACCATTTAAAATGGCAGGACTTCCCTGGTGGCACAGTGGTTAAGAATCTGCCTGCCAATACAGGGGACACGGGTTCAAGCCTTGGTCTGGGAAGATCCCACATGCCGCGGAGCAACTAAGCCCATGCACCACAGCTACTGACCCTGCGCTCTAAAGCCCGTGAGCCACAACTACTGAGCCCACGCGCCACAACTACTGAAGCCTGCGCGCCTAGAACCCATGTTCCGCAACAAGAGAAGCCACCGCAATGAGAAGCCTGTGCACAGCAACCAAGAGGAGGCCCTGCTCAGAGCAACTAGAGAAAGCCCGCATGCAGCAACGAAGACCCAACTCAGCCATAAATAAATACAACATATGTATAAAATAAATAAATAGAAATTTTAAAAAAAAACCTAAGTTCATGGATAGAGCAAACAGACCTGGTGGCTGCATGTGGTACAGGGGCGGGGGGGAAGCAGGGTGCAAAACGGGTGAAGGTAATCAAAAAGTACAAATTTCCAGGTATAAAATGAATGTCATGCGGATGTAATGTATAGCATGGTGACCACAGTTAATAATACTGTGTTGCATATTTGAAAGTAAGAGAATGGATCTTGAAAGTTGTCATCACGAAAAAGAATTGTGTAATTATGTATGGCGATAGATGTCAACTGAACTTATTGTGGTGGTCATTTTCCAATACATAAAAAATGAAAATCATTACATTGTACACCTGAAACAAATATAATGTTATGTCAACTAGGCTTAAATTAAAAAAGAGAGAAAGAAAGAAGAAAGGGAAAAAAGAAAAGAAAAGGAGAAAGAAGGC
The DNA here is from genome assembly GCF_005190385.1 of Monodon monoceros. NCBI lineage: Eukaryota > Metazoa > Chordata > Mammalia > Artiodactyla > Monodontidae > Monodon > Monodon monoceros. Next base: position 83,685,260 of record NW_021703776.1, read on the forward strand.
AATTAAAAGCTATAAGCTAATAATAAATTTCTAGTAATAAATCTAACAAGAAAGTTTCAAGCACTTTACAGAGAAAATTACAAAGTTGAGTAAATGAAAAAACAAACCATGTTTGTGGATGGAAGACCTGATAAATATTCTTAAATGGAGTGGGATTTCAATCTGATTCTAATAAAACTCTCTACAGGGTCCTTCTTAAGAAAAAGAGAGCCAAGAATAGCCTTGACAAACTTGAAGAAGAACACAGGCAACATGCCCTCCAAAATGTTAAGACATGTTAAACCACGGTAACACAGTACAGACAAATGAAAGCAACAGAACACCCAGAAAAAGACATATATGTTTGGAAATTTGATATGTAATAGAGGCAGTACTGTAAATCAGGGGAAAGGATGAACTATTGAACAGTGGTGCTAAGCCATAGGTCATCTGTAAGGAAGTACAATTAAATCCCTGTTTCACACCATTGAGAAACATTATCAGGCTAATTAAAGACATAAATGTGAAAAAAATTTTGAAAACTTTTAGAAAAAAAATCCTTGCTATAATGAGGGCTTTAAAAAATAAGATACAGGGCTTCCCTGGTGGCACAGTGGTTGAGAATCTGCCTGCCAATGCAGGGGACACGGGTTCAAGCTCTGGTCTAGGAAGATCCCACATGCCGCGGAGCAACTAGGCCCGTGAGCTACAATTACTGAGCCTGCGTGTCTGGAGCCTGTGCTCCGCAACAAGAGAGGCCGCGATAGTGAGAGGCCCGCGCTCCGCGATGAAGAGTGGCCCCCGCTTGCCGCAACTAGAGAAAGCCCTTGCACAGAAACGAAGACCCAACACAGCCAAAATAAATAAATTAATAAACTCCTACCCCCAACATCATCTTTAAATAAATAAATAAATAAAGGTAAAGAAGCTCATATCTATGACCAGGCAATTCCACTCCTGAATATGTGCACTGGAGAAAAAACTGGCACATGTCCATGAGGAGGCATATGTAAGAGTATTTGTTAGCACTGTTTGTAACAGCAAAAAACTGGAAACAACTCAAACATGAATTAACAGGAGAATGGATAAACATATGGTGATATAGGCTTATAACGAAATACTACATATATTTAAAAGAATCAAGGACAGCTACAAATACCAAAGATAAATAAATGCTACCAAAAAAAGCAATGTTACGTTTCTGCACAGCCGAAGAAATAATCAACAGATTGAAAAGGCAACCCACAGAGTAAGAGAAAATATTTGCATATATGTATCTGATAAGGCATTAAAATCCCAACTATATAAGTATCTTCTACAACTCAACAGCAAAAAGAAAAATCATGTAACCCCCTATTTAAATAGACTTTTCCTTAACGAAGACATACAAATGGACAACAGGTATATGAAAAGATGTTCAACACTACTAATCATGAAGGAAATGTAAATCAAAATCACAATGAAATATCAGCTCGCACCCATTAGGATGGGCATTATTTTTAAAAAACAGAAATTAACAAGTGCTGACAAGTATGCATATAAACTGGAATCCTTGTGTGCATGGTGGGAATGTAAAATAGGACAGTTGCTGTGGAAGACAGTAATCGTTGCTCCTTAAAAAAATTAAAAATAGAACTACCATATGATCCAGCAATCCCACCTGTGGATCTTTATTCAAAAGAATTGAAATTGGGATCTCATAGAGACATCTGCACTCCCATGTTCACTGCCACATTATTCACAACAGCCAAGAGGTGGAAACAACCTAAATGTCCATCAACAGGTGAATGGATAAAGAAAATGGGGGGTAAACATACAACGGAATATTATTCAGCCATAAAAAGAAGGAAGCTTTGTCATATGTGACATGGATGAACCGTGAGGACATTATGCTAAGTGAAATAAGCCAGATACAGAAGGACAAATAGTGCATGATTCCACTTACATAATAAGGTAGCTAAAGCAGTCTAACTCATAGAAGTAGAAAGTAGAACAGTGGTTGCCAGGGACTGGAGGGGAGGGGGAGATAGGAGTTGCTGTTCAGTGGGTATAGAGTTTCAGTCATGCGAGATGAAGAAGTTCTAGAGCTCTGCTGGACAACATTGCGCTGAGTTAACAATAATGTAGCATACACTTAAAAATCTGTTCAGAAAGAAGATCTCATGTTACGTGTTTTTTACCACAATAAAGAAAAAATGTTTGAAATCATGTAAAATATTATATGTATGCATGTATACAGTTGTATACAAAGGCAGTAAGAGTATAAAATACGTGTGGAAATGTTAAACACTAAATTCAAGATAGTGGTTTCTACTAAGGAGGAAGAGAGGAGAATAGGGTCAAAAATGCTAAACAGTAAGTTTCTGTTTTGTCTGTGATATTTTATTACTTAAAAAACTAAAGCAAATATTATAAATGCTATTTGATTTTGTATTTTCTATTTATTTTTCTGTATGTTTGAAATATGTTATTACAGAAACAAATTTTTTAGAACCTAATAAATACGAAGAATACTTTCTTCCTTTTTAAGGAATGGGTATAGTTTGTCTTCTTTGATAACAAAAGGTTCCACAGGGAAGGATGGGCCTGAAATTATAGCAAAATTGAGTTTGTGTGTGTGTTCACTCTTCTCAGAAGAGAAGCCACAGGTTTCATCAAAGGGGTCTGTGACTTAAAATGTTAAGAACAGAACCATTGGGTACCATCTGAAGAAAATGAAAATACCAACTCAGAAAGACAGATGTACTCCTGGGTTCACTGCAGCATTATTTACAGCAGCCAAGATATGGAAACAACCTAAGTGTCCACTGACGAATAAATGGATAAAGAAAATAAATAAATAGTATATACACACAATGTAATATTATTCAGCCATGAAAAAGAGTGAAATTTTATGACAACATGGATAGACCTCGAGGGCATTGTGCTAAGTGAAATAAGTCAGACAGAGAAAGACAAATACTGCATGACCTCACATACACGTGCAATCTAAAAAAACAAACACCAAGCTCACAGATACGGAGAACAGATTGGTGGCTGCCAGAGGTGAGGGGCAGTGGGTGGGCAAAATGGGTAAAGGGGGCCAAAAGGTACAAACTTCCAGTTATAAAATAAATAAGCACTGCAGATGTATCGATAATGTACAGCATGACAACCACAGTTAATAATATCGTAGTGCATATTTGAAAGTTGCTACGAAAGTAAATCTTAAAAGTTCTCATCACAAGAAAAAGAAAATCTGTATGGTGACAGATGCTAATGCTACTTACTGTTGTGATCACTTCCCAATACATGCAAATATCAAATCATTATGTTGTACACCTGAAATTAATATAATGTCTGTCAATTATACCTCAAAAAAACACCAGAACCAAATCTGAATTTAAATCAATGAGCATGTTTCTCACCTTTATCTTAGTTCTGATTTTCTGTTATATGCTTTTTCATTTTATGTATTTTTGCTGTAGAGTTGCCTCAGACTCTCTCTGAAGAAAGGCAAGCTATCAATAAAAGAAACACCCTTTAAGAAATCCCACCAAATCCACGTAAAAAACACGAAATAGAAGAATCATTTGGAATAAATGTAAACACTGACACAGCAGCCTTGGAATCAGGTGTGAAGACAAATGGTTCCATTACTAACTTTAATAGGAAAGGCTACACAGAAGGGATTCAAACACAGGGCAGGCTATGTCCGGGTTCTCAACTCCTTTTTGGCCACAAAAAACCAAATGCCTAAGGCATATGATAGTTAACAGGAGCAGGTCAGAATCTGGGGGTAGGAAGTATATTGTTGAGAAAAAATTCCCCCACATGATTCTGCTACACTTTCCCCACATCCCACCACTAAAGCCCCCAATCCCTGCCCCAGTTGAGATCACTGGGTTGAATTTATTCTTTTAAATTGTTCAACACTTAACAAATAGTTTATTGAGCACCTACTTTATCACTGTCATGAAGCAAGTATTTTTGTACTTCTGCACAGTTAGAGATTTCTGCGAAAATTTACTGGGACCTGGGTTAAAGGACAAGCCTTAAAACTTAAAAAATGACTAAACAGATAGTAAAAGATTGATCTCCCCTGAGGTATGTGTTCACATTTCAGAAGGATGATGAAACCAGGGTCATGGAGACATTCCAGAGTTACAGACTCAGAGCCTCTTGTCTTAGGTTACTGACGTAAGTAATAATCTATCCCTGCCTCAGAAACCCTGTGTCTACTTTCAGGGTAATATGAACAAATATAGATATTAAAAACTTATCAGGCACCAGGCACCAGGCTAGTTCCTAAGAGCACAACTGTGAGGAAGAGAAAGTTCCTGCTCTCTCAGAGCTTGTGGTCAATTGTGGTACCAACAGTGATCCATCACAGCACAGTACAGCAAGTCCATGACAGGAGATGTACATGGAGCTGTGAGAGACTGGAGAATCTAAACTGAGACTGAAGCGGAAGGAGTTAGCCAAATACCTCTGTCTGCAAATCAAAGAAAACCCCCAAACAGAGATTCTGTTAGAAAAGAAGAGAGTGGTGAAAGGTCGCAGGGAAAGCAGCCAGTAGGATGTGCTACAGTCATTAAGGTAATATTTCCCTTTTTAGAATATTATATTTAGCACTAACAGGAAAGGCAGAGAAATAAAAGACCACCTTATTCTTTTTTTTTTTTTTACATTTTGCATAGTTTTAATATATATTCAAAAACCATGAAAACAAAATAGTTTTGTTCAGACTTACAACAATCCTTCACGTTATAGACAGCAACCCTCTCCCTGGTATCATTCTGAATTCCCAGCTGTCCCCTTCAGAATAATTCTCTAATTGTAAGCATCTTACAACGTCAGTTATGCATTGTAACACGTCATTTAAAATTAATTATTTATTTAAAATTATTCCTCCTTAGGTAAGAGTTAAGGCATTATATAGGTTATTTTTGGATACAGTTCTTTTATCAGATAAGTATATTGCAAATATTTTCTCCTAGTTCATGGCTTATCTTTTAATTCTCTTAACAGCTTTTTGAAGAACAGATTATTTTAATCCTGACCAAAATATAAATTAGGCTTAATATTCAGTTTTTGGTATTCCGTAAAAAGTGTGCCTATTCAAAGTCCACAAGGATGTTCTCCTGTTTCCTTCTAGAATTTTTATGATTTTGCCCTTATGTTTAGGTCTATGGTATATTTTAATTAATTTTTATGTCTGGCATGGGGGAGGAGGATTTTTGTTTGTTTATTAGTTTTTCGTATAGGATGTCTACTTGTTCCAGGAGCATTTATTAAAAATGTAAAGCTCTTTGCCATTGAATTACCTTAAAGTTTGTTAAAAATCAATAGCTCACATATGTATAGCTCTGTTTCTGTACTCTTTCTTCTGTTATGTTGCTCTATGTTTCTCCTTACATAAACACCATGTTGTTTACTGTGGCTTTATATTGTCTTGACATTAGGTGGGTGTAACTCATCTAACTTTTTCTTTTTCAAGACTGTTTTAGCTCTTCTAGGATCAATACATTTTGACATAAATATAAGCCTTTAAGCATGATCTTGTCAATTCCTAGAAAAGGCATGTTAGGATTTTGATCAGGATGGCCTTCAACGTATAGATCAAGTTGGGAAGAAACGGGCACCTTAACAATATTGAGTCTTCCAAACCACGAACATGTGTCTGGGTCTTTGGGGTTTGAAAAAAAAGGTTTCCAGTCAGAGGACACACGTGGCCAAAACTATTTCTGATGAAAACTCTAGTTTTCAGTAAATAGAATGGACTGGAGGAAAATGAGACCAAAAGTGTCATCAATTAAGAAGCTACTGAAATCATCCAAGCCTAAGGTAGTCAGGGCCTGGATCCAGAGGTTCAAGAACTAAAAACCAGAAGTACAATTTTAAAAAGTGCATTAGTAAGAAGACACACTTTGCTTATTTTATTTACAAACAACGTCACAAGAATATAGAGAAGCAGCATTGCATATTTTCAACTCATTTATCACTGCATTATGAAAACTAGGATGACTATCTAGTTTATCTGTTCCTAAATTTTAAGTTTTTACAGCACATCAACTGGGCTTTTTACCCTAGGTTTCTTTTTCAACTCCAACAGGAAAGATGCATGAACCTGAGTCCTTCAGAATCACGGTCTCTGTGGCCTCCTAGTGCTGGCCGTCGATAATGACAGCTTCTGTAGCAAATTCTCTATGAAAACAGGACAGACTCATTCTGTCCTCTAGTTTTTCTTCTACACATAGATAAAGTAATTATGACATCCCCCCAAATAACATCTCAGACACTATTCACAAGCATACCAGGTCTATGACAGAGGTAAACAAAACATCCACAAAGCTTAGAGTCACTGGATCATTCATGCTTAGGTCTCCAACATTATTTTTTCCAACAATCTCTGAGAAGCTACTGCCAAGGGTTTTTTCTGTTTTATTTTTGTTTCAAACAAAATTTTAATTAATGTCTGCTCATATCTTCTATGCCATTTATTCTGTATTTCACCCTGGCAACTTTATGTATCCACTCTCCTTCTATGACTATTCACTGTAAAAGATAACCAGTGCTTCCACCCGTCAAAAGACTCAAGTAAATCTCCCTAATCAAAGAATCTCTGATCTTCTGGATGGACTGAGGGTATTGCTAGCTTGTGATGCATGCTTGACACAGCTTTTGCTGACTAGCAGTCTTGGTCACACACAAGTGGGGCTCCGCTTCCAGCCAGACCTTGAGTCCCATGCCGCCCTGGAGTAGAGACGCTCCAGCTACCCAAGAAAAGACCACCAAGGTCAGATAGGAGGACTGTGTGCTGGCTGGCAGTGCTGTCCACTAAGGATGTGATCAACACAAAATATCCAGATGTCTGTTTCATGCAACCATAAAGTTTTAAAGATACGAGTAGCGTAAGTCTTCATGTCGTCTGGACCTTTCACACCATAAATGACAAAATATTTTAGCTGAAGAGTTAAACAACAGGGTCAAGGTCACATACCCTAACTATATTTAGACATCTGGGGAAGAGTTTAGGGAGGAATAAGTGACAAATACATAAACTCTAAGTAAGCAAACGTCTTCTCTCCAAAAAAAGACAATTATTGACACCAGGGAAAACAAAAAGCTGTGTTGGAAAGAAAAAGTAACCATGGATTATATGCCTCAGCTGTGAATAATGTTTTCATGGTCATAATAATGTACACACTGATTATTATTCAAAATTTAATTATAACGAGAAGGTAGGAGGGTTCTGCATATAGAGGGAGGGTGCATAAGAAAGATAAATCCTCTTCCCCTATCATGAGAAGTCAAAGGTAATGCCTAAGACTGAAAAATTAAAACTGGAAAAAGAGCAACATGCTATTTGGAGATCTGGAGGTAAATAACAAAACAATTAGGTCTCAGAGTTGAACTTCAGAGAGCAGGGACTGGGGTGGGGGTAAGAGTTGGGAGACCGCTGAGTTTTGTAACAAGCCTTGTACAACCCCTGGACTCTTTGAATTCTGTGCATGTATAACTGAGATTAAAATTAAATCTAGAGACTAGAACCTAGGATTTCTCACTGTGTAATTTTTTTTAAATTACGTATTTTTTTCACTCAAAGAAAACAGAGAAAACACTGATATTTTAACTAAACAATTTAATTTTATGTTATCTTGTTGTGACTATTGTGTCTTCATTTTATGGAAGCAAAAAAAAAATCAATAAATCAAATATTCACCAGCTGAACTGGAGACATACGAACCTGTACCAGGTGCTGGGAAAACAAATACTAATAAGACCTTCCCTGCAAAGAGTCAGTCTGTTTTAGAGAAACAAACATACAAATAACCCAAAAGCAATGAGATAAGCACCCTAACACTTAACTGTTCTGTGAGCCTTGGTTTCCTCATTTGCAAAACGCCTCATCAGGTTTTCGTGAATATTTAATGATTCAGTACATATAAAGTTCTTGGAACACTGCCTGGCAGATCATAAGAAAAATAAGGTCAAAAGACAAACCTTTGCCTGCCTGATTTTAAAGCCCACGTTCATTCCACTACATCACGCTTCTAAAATAATCCTATTCTTTTCAAAAACAAAAAAATTTTCCTCCTCCAAATGGTATCCAGTAAATGGACAAATTGTGACTCATTACATTTGCAGATGTAGATGTAGAATAAAATCTGAGGATAAAAGAACTTTCCTAGCTCTTTTTTTTTTTTTTTTTTTTTTTGCGGTACGCGGGCCTCTCACTGTTGTGGGCTCTCCCATTGTGGAGCACAGGATCTGGACGCGCAGGCTCAGCGGCCATGGCTCACGGGCCCAGCCGCTCCGCGGCATGTGGGATCTTCCCGGACCAGGGCATGAACCCACGTCCCCTGCATCGGCAGACGGACTCTCAACCACTGCGCCACCAGGGAAGCCCCCTAGCTCTTTTTTTTCTGGTTATTTTTAATTATTTGCAAATATTTGGTTTATTTAGGAATAGTCCCCCAATATGTCTTAGGAGTTAGGCATGATTAAAAATGAAGTTCTTGATTTATCAAGAAGTAAAATGTAGTAGCGATCTGCAACCAGAAAGTAAATTATTTGGCATGATTAAAAATGAAGTTCTTGGGACCTCCCTGGTGGTACAGTGGTTGAGAATCCACCTGTCAATGCAGGCGACACAGGTTCCATCCCTGGTCCAGGAAGATTCCACATGCCACGGAGCAACTAAGCCCATGCGCCACAACTACTGAGCCTGCGCTCTAGAGCCCGCAAGCCACAACTACTGAGCCCACGCACTGCAACTACTGAAGCCTGAGAGCCACAACTACTGAGCCCACGTGCTACAACTACTGAAGCCCACATGCCTAGAGCCTGTGCTCTGCAACAAGAGAAGCCACAGCAATGAGAAGCCCGCGCACCACAATGAAGACCCAACACAGCCAAAAAAAAAAGAAGTTCTTGATTTATCAAGAAGTAAAATGTAGTAGTGATCTTCAACCAGAAAGGAAATTATTTATCACTAGATGGCACTGTACTGGATAATTTTTTTTATTATTTTGTCTTGTTTCTTTTAGCTCGAGGTTCAAATTACTTATCAAATTAAAAGAATTCTTTCAAGAGAAGAAGGTAAGATTATATTACTCCTGTTTTAAGTTATCTCATGGCTTTGAAAATAAAGATATAGTTTAATGGAAAAGGAAACAATGATATAAATCAAGTTAAACTCTATTTTTAAACTATTCTGGTATCTTAAATAACTCTTCTGATATCTTCTAAGCAGAAATAATTCTGAATGTCTCTCTTGTTTACAATACAACAAACAAGTACAGGAACGTGTGCTGGTTTGTACTGTATCAACTCGACTTAGGTGGAACTACATTTCCCAGAATCCCTGGCCACAAATGGCTCCAGGCAGAGTTGGCCAAAAGAGGAATTCACTTCAGACGGAGGAGAAGGAGGAACTGCGGCAGCCGCTGATTCTCTCTTCTTGGTTAGATGTGGTGACAGACACCGATGCCAGCTCGTCCTCACGCCCCTCTGGTCCGTGTCCATCTGTTTTTCCCAAACACTAAACTGACTGACCAACAAAGACCCCAGGCCCACACCAGATGCTTGGCAGGAGACAGAGGTGGCATTCTGGAAATATTTAATTATTGACCAGTAATGTTTAGTAAGCTGTAATAATGCAGTAAACGAGTTAAGCTCCTCCTCACAATGCTTCAATGTATTGATAATGTTCTACTAATTTATAGATTTATATAACCTTTTGCATGTATCAAATATTATGTAACTTTTTCTAAAGAATAAAGCACGAGACAGGGCAATCAGTGATATTAAACATTTACAGATATTTAAATAAGTTGAGACCACAATGTCTGAACAAAATAGTGAGCTAAGAAATCCATCTCCACCACTTCTTTATTATTTACCAAATTATTATTTAGCAGTTTCATTCATTGTGCATGAAAACTCTCCAACATCTAAAGCCACCTATCTTTAATAGTCAGCCAAACTCCTGAGTTTGACAGCTAACCACCCAGATGGCTTCTTAGTCTGTTTTGTTTTCAGAACTGAAAAAGTAGATCTAGTGCTAGAACCCATGACAGGTGTATACAACAGGCTCAATAACTGTGTGTTAAAAAGAGTTGATGAGTTAAGTCATTTTCATATTGGTATCAGTCTGATTCAACTCTCGTAGCATCTGAGTTATCACAAGGTAACAAAACAAAACATCAAAGAAGATAAATATAATTGCTAGTCCACTTCTGTGGATTAAAAAAAATAATAAGATTCTGTGTTCTGTCCTGTTATTTCTTGTGCTTATCTCTGGCAATGTCATTCAAAGTCATACAGTCTGGATGATAGCTTCCATATAGATAACTCCCCAAGTCCTATCTCTAACACTGAACTTCCAGCAAAGTCATAATGCCCTAGACCCATAGGGCAGCATTCTGTTCAACTGTGTGTGTTGCCAGTGTTTACAGAGGACTTCCTAAGTTCCTGAGTTTACAAACTTTTATCTCCAGCACTCCTATGAAATAGGTGCTACTACACAGATCCTGGTGTTGACATGTACTAGGTGTGTAACCTTGGAAGGCTTAAAGAAATCGAGCAGCTTTTTCCAAGGTTATGTATCTAGAACATGTCAAAACCAGGATCTGAACCCAGGTTGGGTCTGACTGCAGAACCCAAGTTCCCAACTCTCAGTCCATTCTCCCCTCCCACTAGATCAACTTGAGAATAATGTCTGCCTCTGATTTCATCGTAGTATCCACCCAAAGCAGGCAACGCACTTGTATTTAGTATGTGTCAAGAGTTATCTGTTGGGGCTTCCCTGGTGGCGCAATGGTTAAGAATCCGCCTGCCAATGCAAGGGACACAGGTTCGAGCCCTGGTCTGGGAAGATCCCACATGCCACGGAGCAACTAAGCCCGTGCGCCACAACTACTGAGCCTGTGCTCTAGGGCCTGTGTGCCACAACTCCTGAGCCCACATGCCACAGCTACTGAAGCCCATGTGCCTAGAGCCCGTGCTCCTCAACAAGAGAAGCCACCGCAACGAGAAGCCCGTGCACCGCAACGAAGAGTAGCTCCCGCTCGCCACAACTAGAGAAAGGCCACGTGCAGCAACGAAGACCCAATGCAGCCCAAATAAATAAATAAAATTTATTTTTTAAAAAAAGAGTTATCTGTTGACTAAACATATCCTGATTGAGGAAGTTAGCTAAGGTGTTGCCTGATATCAAAGAATAATTCCTGCTCCAAATTAGAGAATGCTCTACTAAGTTTCATAAAACATAACAACAGTGCAGACAATGAAGACAAAAACCAGAGGATAATAAACTAAAGTCATGTAACCTCTATACCTCAAACTTATCCCAGTGTTTAGGATTTCACCTACTCTAAGGACAATCATGTTTTATTATCATATCTCCAGGTTCTACATTCCATGTTTCCTACTGGGGTACCTTCCCAAATGAATGAATAAACTCCAGATCTCTACCCTTCCTGGACCCATGGCAGTTTAAGTGAGCCAAATCCAGCCATGTTCTGAGAGATGATAATTAGAGAATAATTTTTAAGGATCAAATGCTATATAAAAAAAGCGTACTTTTCTGCCCCCCTGAGATTTCACACTTGGGTTTTGTCACCTTACCCGAATTAAATGTATCGGAGTTTTGTCCTGTGAAGACATCATATCCTGCTCTCTCTCTTGTCTGCTAACAGGAATCCCCTACTTGGTACTCCGTAGTGAATAACAGACTTGAGAGTTTGTTCAAATACACCAAAAATATTTACTACGTTTGTATCTCGGGAATACAAATGCTATCCATTTGGATTAAGTTTTAAGCACAACAGTCTCACAGTATGCAATTTCATGGTAGGTTTAGAACATTAAAAAGACTCTCCTAAAAAAAAAAAAAAAAAAAAAAAAGACTCTCCTAGACCTTCCACGATATTCCCTTTCCTCTGGGCGGCAATTCCCTGGAGTCAGTACTCTCTATTAGGCCATCTACCTCCACTCCCAGACGCAGCCTGAGCTCTCCTCTCAAGTCCCAAGGTAAAGAGAGCGAGTCCTTTTCCCTCTGGGCCCCAGATCTAGTCCTCTCAGTTCAAAAGCTTTCTCCTCAGCCACTGGACCCCACCACCTAACCACTCGGGTGTCCCCCTTCCAAAGAATTCCTTCTCCTTGAGCATATTCTCAGCCCCACTCCTGTTCTCTTTAGCCTGGGTCCTTGCTAGAAGTCGGTTTTTTCTACAACTCTCTCCATCCAGCATCACCCACTCACCTGACTCAGCAAGGGTCACACAAATTGCATACTTTAAAGATTTTTCTATATCTTGAGCATTGTTTTCTTTTACATCTGAACAAAACAGTAAGGCATGAACATTTGACTACAGTTTAAGTCCCTGACTCTAGGTAGGGAAGTGCCCGCTTTTTCCGTGACTTTTACGATGAGAAATTTTTTCCTACAGATATTAATTAGTTGCTTTTAAATGGATGCAGTCAGAACAAGAGAAGAGCCTTGAAATAAAGCAGAAGAGATCAGGTACTTCTTAATCACCTGGATACTAAAACACTTAAATGTACCACTGATGGGGGCTGTAAAATTTCTAATTCTGTCAATCTTCAAGAAAAAAATAAAAAATAAAATGGAGAGAAAACAATTATCTGACTTTGATGATTTGGTATCATTTGCCTGAAGGAAGAACTTAGAGTGTTTGATAGTCCCTCTGACTTATTCTTTGTTTTCATCATTACTTTAGAAGGTAATTTGATCCACTCTAATAGTCCCAGGGAACCACTTATCCTTTTCCAAGCATCCACTATAAGACTGAACCTGGCTTTGGTACTCCTCTTTCTTTAAACTCACTCCAAAAATGGGCTTCAGAGAATGACTTTTCTAAAGTCAACACAAACTTCAGACTTCGGGTCTCTATAACAACTGGTCACAGGATGCGGATGAAACTCAAAAACTCAGTGGTGCTCTCAAAGTTTTCAAAGCAAAACAATGAACAAAGATGCAGAAATAGAGTGAAGTTAAGTCAGAAAGAGAAAGACAAATACCGTATGCCCACACGTATATATGGAATTTAAGAAAAAAAAAATGTCATGAAGAACCTAGGGGTAAGAAGGGAATAAAGACACAGACCTACTAGACAATGAACTTGAGGATATGGGGAGGGGGAAGGGTAAGCTGTGACAAAGCGAGAGAGAGGCATGCACATATATACACTACCAAACGTAAGGTAGATAGCTAGTGGGAAGCAGCCGCATGGCACAGGGAGATCAGTTCCGGTGCTTTGTGACCACCTAGAGGGGTGGGATAGGGAGGGTGTGAGGGAGGGAGATGCAAGAGGGAAGAGATATGGGAACATATGTATATGTATAACTGATTCACTGTTATAAAGCAGAAACTAACACACCATTGTAAAGCAATTATACTCTAATAAAGATGTAAAAAAAAAAAAAAAGATGCAGAAATAAGCACAGCCTTCAAATGACACTGAAGCCCACTGGCTTACTTCCATGAAGCTCCCGAGTTCTAGAAATTACCATTCTGTAAATGACTTTTTTTACTTTGTCAGGATCATCCACTCAAACAACCTTGGTATGTCACCATCAGTGCTTAGATCTTTAAAAAAAACGTCTTTCACTGGCACAGGATAGAAGATTCAAGAATTCAGAGAAACATTCATAGGTTAAAAGAAAATATCTTCAAGGCGTGTATCAGATTGTGGCTTTCAAGCATCAAACAGTGTAGTCAGATTTCTTGAATAATGTTTTGTGAAATCCTTAAAAATGAATGGTTATACATTTTTCATTTTTAAATATAAATTTTCTCATTTCCTACTTGTGATTAGGGTTGAAATATAAATTCAGTCCAAAAAAGTATTTTCCTTCAAAAATCTACGCTATAAATTTATCAACTTAGTTCTGTAAACTACCTCAGATAAATTCCAAGTTGGACAAATACACCAGATAACATCAATAAATAACTATTATTTATATTAATTATACCAGTGATTCTCCACTTTGGGCATATGTTTGATTCTGTTCTTAAAAGCTTAAATACAAAACAGTGGGAGTTTAATGTTACGAGGAGCCAAGGACATTTGCTGAACACCAGGAAAACTTTAAAAAGCACATCTTCATTCAGTTTAGAGCAAAGAGATTTGACTCCTTCAGAATAATAGAAGTGGAGACAGGACTACAGAGAGACTGCAGGGTTTTAAAAAGAGCATGGAGCCTGGCATCAGGAGGACCAGGATTTGAATCCTGGCTCAGTTACGTGCCAGCTGTGTGTCCTTGGCCAAGCTTCTTCAGCTCTCTGAAATTCAGTTTCTTCAGCTGCAGAGTAACAGGAGTATCCACCTTCCAGAGCTGTTGGGAAGACTGAGTCAGACAAAGCATTTGCAACCAGTACAGCACCTGACACACGGTAAATGCGACGAATTCCGTTCTTCTGTCTCTCCCCTGTAAAACCAATGCGGCGGGTCTTGAGAACTTAGAATGGCCGTGGAATAGTTGCATTCTTTAAAAAAAAAATGTGTTTAAATCATATTTTAAGAATGCTGATGGGGATGTTGACACAATGTGGATGAAGCTTGAAGACATTATGCTAAGTGGAAAAAGCCAGTCACAAAAGGACAAATACTGTATGATTCCTCTGATATCAGGTCCCTAGAGCAGTTAAATTCATAGAGATAGTAAGTACAACAGTGGCTGCCCGGGGCTGGGGGCAGGGGGAAATGAGTTGGTGTTTAATGGGTTTCAGTGGGGAAGACAAAAAGGTTCTGGTGATGGATGGTGGTGACAGTTGCAAAACAATCTAAATGTTCTTAATGTCACAAAACTGTACACTTAAAAATGGTTAAAATGATCAATTCTATATATATTTTACCACACAGAGACTACTGAAAAGTACTTGTTATTTAAAAGAACCTTATAATAAGTTCTTTTGACAAAAGAATTATTTATAGTTAAATAAATAGTCATGTTGTAGTTTACTTGTTCCAGCTCCCAGGCTAAGGAGAGCGCTATGGGAGAAAACTCAAGCACCTCTCCCATTGGGTGGAAAAACTTGCTTTCCACTTCAGCCAGGCCCTCGCTGCTGGGCGATACTCCACAACCTGTCCCTAGTCAGCTATCTCTTGATTCCTACAATTGCTGTTCCAAGCATGTGCAGACATTCAGACCGTCAAAGTATACCTATACTACCTTATGCCAAAATAAAGACCCTCCCTCTACCCTTTTTCCATAATCTACCTCCTATTTCAAATTGTTTTTTAAGATGGCCTATACATACTCACTGCCTGTACTCATTAATGCCCACTGCACTTAGCCACTGGAATGAAGTTTCTAATGCAAGTATTACAATTTTTATCACTGAGAGCCTCTGACTTGACCAAATCCAATGGCGTCATTCTACTTCTCATCCCAACTTGACCTCTTATAGTGGCATCTGATACTGAGTACTTCCTTTTTTTTTTTTTTTTTTTTTTTTTTTTTTTTTTGCAGTACGCAGGCCTCTCACTGCTGTGGCCTCTCCCGTTGCGGAGCACAGGCTCCGGACGCGCAGGCTCAGCGGCCATGGCTCATGGGCCCAGCCGCTCCGCGGCATGCGGGATCCTCCCGGACCAGGGCACGAACCCGCGTCCCCTGCATCGGCAGGCGGACCCTCAACCACTGCGCCACCAGGGAAGCCCCAGTACTTCCCTTTTTGAATCTGTTCTTCGATGGGCTTTTCCTGCCCTCTTAATGCTGCAATGTCCAGAGGTCCTCTGCTTGGCCCGCTCAGGTAGCTCCCCTTTTGTAATCTCACCCATTCACACACATATGACTCCACCCTCCACATCTTTCTCTCCTAAACTTTGGAGTCACGTTTCCAACGGTCTGCTAGTTGTTGCCATTTAGATGCCCCCTTCTCAGATGTCCAAAACCAAATCCAAGCTTCCTTTCTACTCTGTCATCCAATGGCTAGAGGATTAAAAAAATCTATAGCCATTTGCTATTCTTCCATCTCTCTCACAACTGCTATATGGAGCTCCAGTCAATAAGCCTCACAAACTCTACTTCCCAAAGCACACTCCACACTGCCTCCCCCCGCTCACCGCCACTGTCAGGGCCCTAATCCAGGCCCTTCATCTCGCTCATCTGGACCGCTGCTCACTGCCCCAATCTCCTAACCATTCTATTCTCTTCAGTTTTCTCCCTTCCAGTCCAATTTTCACACTGCTGCCAGGACATTCTCATAAAATGTGAATCTGTGCCATTCCTCTGATTTTAAAACCTCCAATGGTTCCCCACAGTCAACAGGGCCAACACCAGATACTAGGACTACAGACACAGCTCCTTCCAATCTCATTTCCCACCACGTGCCCACTCCCCAACTCCCATGAGCCTCAAGCTCCTTTTCAACGTCTCAAGAAATGATCCTCGGACCTCTATGGCTGGTACATGCTCCTCCTTCTTCTACACATGGTGAGCAGCTACATATCCACTTCCCAACCTCCCCAGGCCGAAGTGATCACAGGCTTCCGGTCTGTCTGTGAGGCCTCTGCTGCAACACTTAACACACAGCATCTCATTTACTCTGCTCTTGCTCCCAAGCCATCACTGAAACCTACTTGGTGGAGCACCTCAAGATCAGGAACTCCACACCCCACTCGTTTTTCCGTCCACACCAGATTCTCTATGGCTCACGTGATCTGTCTCCCTAGTCAACGGATCTCCTGACCATCAAAGCGCAGCGACTCCACTGCCATGCTGATGTACCATGGTGAGTGTGTCTACTACAAGGAGTGGAAATCATTCATTTGTTCATTCCACTAACACTTTTTAGACATGGGGATACACAGATGAGTAAGACTTGACACCTTCCACTAAGGAGTTCATGCTCTAGTAGGGAAAACAAACACGTAAACAGACATTTATATAACATGTTGGAGGAGCCCAGTGACAGAGTGATTCCCAGGACATTCTGGAGTGGAGGGGCCCAGAGGAGGACAATGAACCCAGCAAGTGGGGGGAACTGGGTATGAGAGAGGCCACTGGATGAAGCTTCTGGGACTGATGGTGCTCAAAGTGAGTCTCAGAGAACATTAGGGAAAGAGGAAGGGATAGGACAGGTGGGAGACAGGAGAAGGAAAATACAGCAATTAACCACACTAACTTTTTGTCCACTGCCCAAGTACAAGTAGTAAAAGTCACAAGACAGTCCTCGCAAATATATCCAGACATTTAATTGTGAAAACAAACAACAAAATTGTCAACCTCCCAGGACACTCTTTCTCACTCCCTTTTTGTCTGTCCCTCTCTCTCATACCCACTGACACAAGAAATACTTAATACATGTAATGAAAAATATATGTAAGACCGGTCATGGCAGTATTGACATGTTTAGAGCCCATGTTTTCATGGCCGCTTCAACAATCACTTCTTATCTGTGCTCTCCATGCCAAAGTTTCTCAGACTTCCCTCACTCCTGCTGGCCTTCTCCCCAACTCCCTGACCCTTTCAGCTCTTCCTGTGCTCACCTTCCACGCACAATGCAGAACTAGGATACATCATTTAATGTTGCCCTATTTATTCAAATATGACGTTACCATGTCAGTCAGATCTTTTTGTGCTAAAAAGAATTTATCAATACTTTTTTTCATAGCATAAAGTCTACACTTTAATTTAGAAGCACAGTTACTATTGATATACTGGTTTCGTTTCTTTAGTTCTTTAGAAGACCCAAAGTTATTCTTAAAGGAAAAAGAGCCCTATCAGAAAAAAAATTGAAATAAAAATGATCACACATTTCTCTGCTATATGAGCAGAGAAAACTCAGATTTCATTTCTGGCTATGTCGGTGTTTTACTACATAATTCCTTGGTCCATCTGATCTCAAATCCTTATAGAAATCTTGATATATACTACCTCACATAAAGTAATTTTTAAAATATTTTCACGTTTTTGTTCCATCTTATTGACAATTATTTTTACTAATTTGAAAACTGATTAAATACATGTACAGAAACGTAACATAAAAGAACACAAAATCATCTTTCAAGTTACTATTTACATTTGTCAGCAGCTATCTTAATCATATTTACTAATCATCCCTGCAAGTTCAGTTAACAAAACCTATGAATAGGGCTTCCCTGGTGGCGCAGTGGTTAAGAGTCCTCCCGCCGATGCAGGGGACACGGGTTCGTGCCCCGGTCCGGGAGGATCCCACGTGCTGTGGAGCGGCTGGGCCCGTGAGCCACGGCCGCTGAGCCTGCGCGTCCGGAGCCTGTGCTCTGCAGCGGGAGAGGCCACAATAGTGAGAGGCCCGCGTACCGCAAACAAAAACAAAAAACAAACCTATGAATAATAGAACTGCACTTAAAGTTGGGAGGTAAGGAGGAGGGAAAACAGATGATCCCTTGTCTTGGTTCTGATCTTGAAGTCATACAAACAGGGGGAAGGGAAAGGAAGGCAGGAGGGTGAAGAGCACAGATGAGAATAGTTAAAAACAGCGTGTGAAGTAAAAAAATTATAAAGTAAGTTGATTTCACTCACAGTTAAGAGTCCCTGAAAACAAGTGAAGTAAAATCCTATTCCATCCCTCAGTCCAAGAACTGAGCAGAAGTTCCCTTCCAGGGAGGCTTGGTGGTGCTAAAAGGAGGCAAGAAGGATGTGAGATCTCAAAATCTAAGTGATGAAAGGCACGCCAGCCATTCATCCTCCCACTTCAGGCGCTTTTTAAAAAAAAGTTAATCATCGAATTAAATGTTATAATCCAATTTCCAAAATTGTTCTACTCCACTTAAACTGCTGTCACCTCTAATAATCTTACAGGCAAA
This sequence comes from Monodon monoceros, assembly GCF_005190385.1. NCBI lineage: Eukaryota > Metazoa > Chordata > Mammalia > Artiodactyla > Monodontidae > Monodon > Monodon monoceros. The sequence continues at coordinate 83,704,036 of NW_021703776.1, forward strand.
TGCATTCATTTCAAACATTCTCTTCAGATTCTGCGATATCTGAAGCTCTCGATCACTTTACCTTTTTGGTTCCTGCCAGGAATACAGAGGGCTCTTTCTCTAACGCTATAGATCTAGCCCCTCTTCCTAACTGTACTCCAAACCACGCTTTCCCCCGAGGCTTGGTCCTCAGTGCTCTGGCCTGCCTGCCTGTATATGCATCCCTTGAAGAATTTAACCCTCACTTCTGGGATGACAAATGTGAAGCTTCCCTCTTTGGCTACAGACATTTCAACACGAGCCCTGGTTCATGTTGCAACTGCTTAGGAATTTCCCCTCGAACGTCTAAAACCAGACGAGCACCTTTATCTCCTCAAAATTGGTTTCTCTTACCAGTTATTACATGCCTGATCATCCTGCAGGCATTTGTTTTTACTCACATCTTCCTCTCTCTCGTTGTGCTGCACCCCTCATGTGCATCCTACTTTCTCCCCTCTCATCTCCCCCGACTAACTCCATCAGTACTCTACCGCTGGATTACTGCACTCGGGTCTACCTCCTATTTCTCCCTTCCTTCAATTCATCTTTGCCACTGCTGCCAGATTAATCTTCTGCCATGGTATTCTTCTTTTTCAAAATCATACCGCCATTCTTCTTCTTCAGAAGACAGATGGTGTGGTGGTTTTAAAATGCTCCCAGACTCTTTGACACACCTCTCCTTAAAAGGTGGAAGCTAATGCCCCTCCCCTTGAATGCGTGCTGAACTTACTGGCTTGCTTCTAAGGAATAGAATGTCGCAAGAGAGCTCACTGCTCCCAGATCCCTGACCCACAGAAATTGTTAAGAGATCGTAAATGCTTGTTGGTGTCCTAAGCCACTAAATTTAGGGGTAATTTGTGACATGGCAATAGATTATTAATTCAGAAAGCCTTTCTGCTGCCAAGTGGATCAAATCCAAACTCTCTGGGCACCCAAGGTCTTCCAGTAACTGACTTTATCTTTAAATACAAATGCTTCAGTCTAAGGCCAGTTATTTCACTGACTTCACATGACATGGTAAAATTCTGCTTCTTTAGCCTATGCTAGTCTCACATGAAACGTCCTTCTTTGATTTTGCCTACTAATTTATAAATTTATTTATTTTTGGCTGTGTTGGGTCTTCGTTGTTGCACACGGGCTTTCTCTAGTTGTGGTGAGAGGCGGCTACTCTTCATTGTGGTGCACGGGCTTCTTATCGCAGTGGCGTCTCGTTATGGACCATGGGCTCTAGGTGTGTGGGCTTCAGCAGTTGTGGCTCACGGGCTCTAGAGTGCAGGCTCAGTAGTTGTGGTGCACAGGCTTAGCTGCTCTGCAGCACGTGGGACCTTCCCGGACCAGGGATCGAACCCGTGTCCCCTGCACTGGCAGGCGGATTCTTAACCACTGTGCCACCAGGGAAGTCCCTGCCTACTAATCTAAATTCAACACTTTCCTTTTAGGCTCAGTTCAAAGTCCACCTACCAAAGAAATTTTTCTGTTTTCTAATGCATATAAATAAACATATATCTGATTTCCAAAACTGTAAGTTATTTAAGGGAGAAATCATGACTTTGCTATCTTTATATTCCCCATATTAATGGATACACAGATATACTTTTTGTTTAGAATTAACTTTTATGACCTTTCCTTCAAAAAAAAAGTTTTGAATGTCTTTTAAGACAGGACATATGGGGGCTTCCCTGGTGGCGCAGTGGTTGAGAGTCTGCCTGCCGATGCAGGGCACACGGGTTCGTGCCCCGGTCCGGGAAGATCCCACATGTCATGGAGCGGCTAGGTCCGTGAGCCATGGCCGCTGAGCCTGCGCGTCCAGAGCCTGTGCTCCGCAACGGGAGAGGCCACAACAGTGAGGGGCCCACGTACCGCAAAAAAAAAAAAAAAAAAAAAAGACAGGACATATACAATAAAGTTTAAACTTTAAAAAGTGTCCAATAGTTTGAGACGATAATTTGGTAGAATATATTACCAAAAAAATCTACATGGCTTATGGATAAGCAATTCCATTTCCAAGAATCTATTTTATAGATATAATTATACAAGTAAGCAAAAACAAAAGTACAAAGATATTTTCCACAGCATTGTTTATAAAAGGGAAAACTCAGGAGCAACATAAAATACATCAACAGAGAAAAAATTAAATTAGGGTACAATAGACTACCACAGATCCATTTCAAAAAATGAAATATGTCTGCATGTACTGACCTGTTCAAATTGCTATGATACAATAAGTGAAAAAAAAGCAAGTTTCAAATTTCACAAAGAAAATAAAATATTTAAGAATAAATTTGACAACAAATGTATAAAATCCATCTGAGGAAAACTTTAAAACATTCCTAAAAAAGACACAAATGAAGACTTTAACAAATAGGAAGACATTTCTTATTTTGGAAGAGAAAAAGCCAACATCATAAAAATGTCAGTTCGTTGAAAATTAATTTATCAATGTAATGCGATCCCCATAAATATACCAATAATTCTTTTTACTGAAGCTGGAAAATTGATACTGAACGGCGTATTAAAACTACATGTGCAAGAACAGCCAGGAATACACCAAACAGGAGAGGGGAGGACTAGTCCTACTAGACATTAAATTATACTATAAAGCCTCTCAATGAAAAGTGTGCTACTAGCCCACAAGTAGACAGACAAATCAGTGGAGTAGCATGGAAAGTTCAAAAACAGACTGAAGTACAGATAGAACTTTAGTACTGTGTATGATAAAGGGGGCGTCTAAAAATCACTGGGGCAAAAACTGACTTTTTAATAAATGGTTAAAGCAGTTGATTAGCCATTTGGAAAAAGATAAAATTAGATCCATTCTTCATACCATACACAAGAATATGCTCCAAATGAATGAGGGATCTAAATGTAAAACAATGAAGTCATACAAGTACCAGAAGTGGGGAAATAGTGAATTCTTCTCCAACCTTGATATAAGGAAGGGCGTGCTAACTATGACTCAAAATCAGGAAGAATAAAAGACTGATAATTTGATTACATAAAAATGTTTAACAATTTTTTTCTGCATGGCAAAAAAATCATTAACCAAAGACAATAGATAAGAGAAAATATTTGCATCATATCACAGATATCCACAATAAATAAAAAACACTTAAAATTGAGGAAATAAAAGACTAGTAACTTGACAGAAAAATAGGCAAAGGACATGAATATACACACACATACATATACAGACACGTACACATGTATACACATTACAGATACACACATGTATATGAACACATGAAAAGATATTAAATTTCACTTATAAAAGAAATGCGAATCAAAGCTACACTGACATGTTATTTCTGACCTATCAGATTGGCAAAAATTAAACAGTGTGAAAAGTCACCCTTCGCCAGGATATGGAGAACTAGGCACTCTCACGCAGAGCTCCTTGGAGAAATGGCTGCTTCCAGGGCTGAGGCAGAGAAAATAGACAAGGAGGATCATTCCGTGTCAGTAAAGTAAGGATGTGTCAAAGCACGGTGGGGGTATGCCGAAAGGACACAGGAGCCAGCTTGAAGAGGCTCCCACTGGCCAAAGCTGGGACAATTTGAGCTTCAAAATAAGTAAGGATCATAAGGTAAAGGAAGAATTCATGAGTCTAAACTGATATTTTTAAAAAATAAATAAATGAGAGATAAGGGAGCACTCTTTGTGGAAGTAAGCCAATGAATAAATGAAGAGGGAATGATGAAATTTTAAATCCGATTGGGCAACCATTACAAGGCTAACTGAGTCGGGCAAGAACCATCCACGGATTCTTAAGCCTACAAGTAAAAATCTGAGGAGTAACAGGTTATTAATGAAAAACATCACTCCACAAGATAGTTATCGTCTGAAAAGGGGGAAAGAGTAACACTGGTCAAACCTGGCAGGCTGGGCCTTAACCAAAGGATCAAAGTCAACATGCCCGGAAGTAGGACAAACAGACACTGTGTGCCTCTGAATATGATGAACTGAGAAGAACACAACGTCCCCTGTGCAGCATTTCTCCCAGAAATGCAAAACCTGAATCTAAACATGATGAAACTTCAAACAAACCAAAATTGAAGGATATGCTAATAATAGTTGGCTAGCACTCTTCAAAACTGTCAATGCCATGAAACACAAAGAAAGACTGAGAAACCATTCCAGATGAAAGGCGACCAGATGCAATATATGGCCCAGGATTTTCTTCCTATAAAGACATTTGGGGAATAACTGATGGAATCTGACTAAGACCTATATTTAGATAATATTATTGTATCAGCGGTAATTTCCTGATTTTGAAAAAGAATAAACTTAATAAATAAGGAGAAAGAAAAGGAAAATTTGGCTGAGAACGCATAACCTGCATCTAACGATGAGGAAACTTCAGACAAACACAAAAGGAGGAATTTTCTACTATTTCCAAAAAAAAGGCGCTATATTCTTCAAAAAATGTCGATCTGATAAAAGACAAACTGTAGAAATATTCTAGAAGAAAGGACAGTAAACAGATATGACAAGTAAATGTAATATATAACCCTAGACTGGATCTTATACCACAGGGGAAAAAATGTTATAAAGGACAGTATTAGGTCAACTGACAAAACTGTGATATGGATAGCAGATCAGATGAAAATATTTTAACACAAATTTATAAAATAGTTACTGTTGTGTAAGTGAAAATTCCTGTTCTTAGGAAATACACACTAAAATATGGGTAAAGGGCCACGATATATGTAACAGTCTCAAATGATTCAGAAAAAAATATACACATACACACATATACATACAAAAATACACAGCAAGAAAATATACACAAATGATAAAGTAAATGCGGGAAATGTTAACAGTAAATGAATCTAAGTAAAAATAGTTTTTCTTTGCATTATCCTTGGTTTTTTTCCAACCTTCTTCATTTTTAATGGTTCATCCTCTAAATGAAACTACTATTCAGAATCATCATAAAATAAAGACCAGCAATCTTCAAAAAGAAACTACGCTAACAGTTATTGCTTAACTATTTTAACAATAACTGTATTTCCTAAGTGTTCACTTGAGAGATAAGGAGTCTCCAAATGGCCATGTTACATCCTAAGGAAAACACAACTGGAAAGAAGCTGAAACGTGCAAAAGAAATTCTATCACATGTGGCTAAGATCATAAGCTTCTCTAGAGTCAGGCTACCTGGCTCTGAACTTGGGCTCCAAGCCCTGAGCTTTCCTAAGCTTTGATTTTCTATAAAGTGGGAATGATGATACTATCTATTTCCTAGGGCTGTTGTGCAATTAATGGAATAATAGGAAAAAACAACAACAACACATTTTAGCAAAGTGCCCAACACATGGTAAGCCCTCATTATTATCATTACTATTATCTCTCCTTTGTATTGTAACATATCTGCCACAGGGTAATGGGGCTTTTGGTAACTAATTACAAAGAACACCAGAGAAGAATTCGTTTTCATCCAGCACCACACAGTAAAGATGCTCTGACTTTAAGGCCCAGTTTTTAAGGTAGAACAGCCCCTGGAGCGAAAAAGAGTCCTCTATCAAATTCTCATGACTTGATGAAAATATCAGTTGAAAAGATCCCATTCTTCCCCATCTTATTTCTATGTTTCCCAAGTAAAGTTACGATCCAAATTTTACCCTTTCGACCAGTCTACAAGTGACCACAGTACACCTCCCTTGGCAAGTTGCCTCACTGGGATATCCAATCTCCCGTAAGCCTGTAAGCTTGCTCAGCTTACCCATCACATCGTTCAGTCTCACAGTCCTCATCAACTCTGAATGAATTGATAAAAATCAAAATTCTTCACCTGCAAGGTCACACCCTAGACACCCAAACAAACCACGCAGAGTTTCCCTCCTCCTGAAGGCCTGCCTGAGCAGTCAGCGGCTTCCCTCCCTGACAGGAATGTAACTACCACTGTTGACATGTTAACTTTCCAGAAGCATCTATCAAGGGTGGACCATCTGTCTCCATTAACCACAGGATGCCTAATGGACACTGGGAGCAATTCAACACTCACTGATTAATAAACATTGGCCTTCAAGAGAAACAGCACTGAGTACCAATCGATACCTTTGTGTTAATCATTCAAAAACAGAAAAAAAAATTGTGGCTGAGTGAACTCAAATTAAATTTAAACTTTCATGCAACATATTTCAAAATGCTTCGAAAGTAATTTTTAAGCATAAATATCACACAAATTCACCATATAATTACATCAAAACGATCACATGAAATAATCAAATTACTATCAAATGGAAGTAATTTACTAATAACATAGATTTCTAGGACTTATTCAGTACGGCTTTCTTTTAATCTTCATATAATCTTCAGTAAAACCCAAGAATCTCTTTTAAAAATAAAGAAAATAGCCAGCCCTTATTCCTAAATGTTCATTTTCTCTTAGCAGCTTTTTTAATGTACTTATCTTCTTTCATCATCAAAGGCGGCATGAATATATATGCAATGTAAATTCTGCGTCCCCTTTGCCATCTGCTGTACTTTTCTACTGAAACAAACTACAAAATTCTCTTCTTGTTTCTCATTCTTAGAGGAGGAAAAAATTATTCAAGAGTAATAAACAAACTCCTTCTACATCTTCCTTGGTGTTTCCTGTATGGAATTCCCAGACTTTCTAGATACCAGACCCCCACCAAGTCCCTTTCTCTCCACACCAGCAGTTCCTGAAAAAAATATATTCTTACACCAGGAACATCTTTTTCCATTAAGTGACACAAACATCAAACTTCAAAATTTAAAAGATAAAAAATTTCCTCCATCAGGTCTCATTCTCCAATTTCTTTAAGACATAACGAGAAGTATTGTCCTACACCCTACAAGGTTAATAACAGTACCAATGTAAGTCTACGCTTACTTACTATTTATTTTTGAATAAATAATATGCTCAAAGTTCAAAAGGTAAAAAAGAGTATTCAGGGAAAAGTCTCCCTGTCCTCCAGCTACCTACTTCCTTCTCCTAAAGGCATGAAATGTTATAGTTCATTTTTTATCCTTCCAGAGATGTTCTTTCTTTCTATCTATCCATCCATCCATCCATTCACAGCTGTTTATAAATTCTTCTTTACGCTCTTCTATGCCTTGTTCTTATCTAAGATTGTATCTTCAAGGATCTATCATAACAGAATACAAAGAGCTTCCTCCTTCTATCTTAATGGCTATACAGGAATTTAAAATATGTAGAAACCAGTTTCTATGGCCCTATTCTCTCAGCCCACAAATTCATTAAATATGCATTGTGCCTGACAAGTCCACCTGATTTTAAATAAATAAATAAATACACATTCCACCCCCAAATGTAAATATTTTCTATATACTAGACCATGCAAAACTTGTTGGGTTCGATAACTGTATTGTAGTTATACAGAAGAATGTCCTCTTTAGCAGGTATTTAGAGGTGAAATGTCATAGTATCTGTAACTTATATTCAAGTGGTTAAGCAAAATAATACAAATGTATACACCACATTTGATTCAAAAACATACATACACAGAACATGAGGCAAGTGTGGCAAAATGTTAACAACTGATTAATCTAGAAGAAGAGTAAATAGGTGGTCATAGTACTGTTTTCCTAAAGGTTTGACATCTTCAAAATAAAAAGGGAGTAAAAAGGCTCTGGTACTCCCATAGGGTCCCCTCATTTGCTACCTTAAAACATAAAATTGTCATTTCCCAACTCCCAGGCCTATGTCCTAACCTAACCCAATCTCATCCCTCGTACTCTCTTCCAAAAGAAAATTAAAACAAGTTCTTTAGCTATTCTTAACTCAAACTGCTCAAATGTCATGGCTCCTTGGGGTCTTCCCCTACTGCTTGAGTCCTTCTCCCTTCTCTCTCCTTGTCTAGCCACACTTTAGGGCACTCAGACATTTACTGCATCTTTTCTGGGCCTAAGCATTGGGAACCCAGCGAGAGAGTAAATACCTAGAGGATGAAGCTCTGGATGAATAATCCTTTTGTAATTCCCACAGCACCCAGCTCAAAAAGTGTTTATTGAAAGAATAGGTTTCTCCAAACAAAGAAGGGCAAAGCAACCACCGCTAAGCAATGAGGGAAAGGTCTCAAAGCTCAGTCTTCTTAGAAAAGCTTCTCCAGTCTCCTCAGCTTTTTCTCCAATATGTCATGAAAACCCATCTCATCTTTCCTGTCCTTTCAGATTGCCACAACTGTCTACGCCGACACAACGAGATTATCCTACTGAGAATGGAAAAACCTGTTCCGCAATCCCAAATAAAGCAACTCTAGAAGTTAGAGTAGCCAATTCTCTTACATTTTATTTATTTGACATTACTCTCTAACGCTGTAATAAACTGTCAACAATCATCTGTCTATGGAATATTCCTGCATGGTAATCTCCCACCAGTTTGAAACTAAGGGAGACCAGCCTCTGAATGTGTATTTACCTCAGTTAATCAAGGTGATGCCAGAGGCATCTATCATGTTGACTAAGACAACAACCTGTGTCTAACAACAATACACTTTGGAAAAGTTGATAATAGGAAAACATACAAATGATACCTACTAAAAAATAGGAGTGCTTCTTCTTGAAATAAGACTCAAATTGAAATTTTACAAATGTAAAATAGGAAGATTCTAAGTCTATTTCGTTTTTCTCACCTGAGTACAAGTCACAGACCTGCAAGAGATCTTTAAGTTCAACCCTCCAAAAAAATGAGATCCAGAGAGGTTAAACACCCAGTCCAACACCCCATCACTAGCAAATGAAAGTCAAGCTAGGTTTAGAACTCATATACTCTTCCCAGGCTTCTCTGTCCATTTTACGTCTAAATTTCATAAATTTATCTTTCTGTCCAAAAAAAGAGTGGCTAGGGAAGTGGAAGGCCTAACTGTGGTCAGCGATGCCACTAACCAGGTGTGTAAAATTAAGTAAACTGTCTCATCTACAGAATAAGAAGGCTAAATTAAATTAGCTCTGAAGCCCCCACAGAGCTAGAATATACTCTGATCCTTGACAGTGGCATAAGTAATAGTTGTGTATTTAACACAAATTTGATGCAGTCACATTTTTTATACCAAACTCAGTTACAGCTTAAGCAATTTAAAAACATTATTGTAACCCAAACCACATTTTTGTTTACCAAAAATTTCAAAAATACAAAGAATCCTGAAATTCATTATCTATATGATTACTATTACCTGAATTTTGGCAGCATGTCCTTTAGCACAAAATTTAAACTTCAAGCTAAAACCTATTTGAATGCCTATTTAAATATCCTAAAGAGTTTGGGAAGTCATACATTTCACATATATTTTCCATTCAGCATGGCATCCGCTGTATAAACATACTCAAATCTTTAGAAAGAGTCTGCACCAGCATCTTGTCATAGTAAAACCTGTCTTTGGCTCTGAGCTGCCATTTAGTCAGGCTAAAAAAGTGCCTGTGGGAACTGTCAGCTGTTATTGGCTATTCATACGGTGAATGGGAAAGACAAAAGGGAAAGGAAAAAGAACAAAAGAAACAGAAAAGAACCCAAGAAGGAAAAAAAAAAAAAAGGGAAGGAAATCAAGAGAGTAAAGAACATGGGAAGACAGAAAGAAAGGAATGGCCCAAATGGCTTGTCAGTACCCCAAGGACACGGGGTGCCAGCATCCACAAGCCTTCAGACAGACTGCAGACACCTTTAAGTGTTCTTGTTCCTTCGTTGCCTTTCGTTCAGTTCTGGACAGAAAGTCTGCCCAGAGAAGACGTTTACTTGCGCCTGCTCCTAGTCTCCACGTCGAGGATTAGGATTCCAAGGCATGAACAGTAACACAGAAGAAGCCATGATCCACAATACACTACACTGTTCACCAGGAATGTCCAGGACCTGACATGTTCTGATGAGTCATTTTTCCAGAGCTTGTATCTCAACTCTGAAAGACCACAATGATCCAAAAAGATGTTTTACCAAGTACTATGTGTATTTATACAAATGCAATTCAGTGCTTTCAACTGGTGCTGTCCAGAGACAACAACGAAATACAGTCCGAAGGAGGGCATTTCCAGTCATATCCTCTGGATGCCACTGCAGCCGTCCCTCAACCACACGGGCCCCTTCCTCAATCAAAGGGCTGGGACCTCGGACACAGAAGGAGCCTAGGATATCAGGCCACCATCATGCCCCCCACACACAAGAAAACGCAGCTATTATAAGGCACGGTTTCTTCTACAGATGATCGCTTTAAAAATCTTTTTAAAGCAAATCTATTGTCGGAAATATTTGTTTTTTAGGATCTCAAATGATCTTCTATTACGAAAAATATGTATCTTCAAAATACTCTGCAGTTGACATGAAATGACTAAACAGATTATTGATTCACAAAGCTAACGAAGTCTTTGTTCCAAACTGCTAGTTAGGTAGTAACAAAGATATACATACGGCAAAGAACAAACCCCTCTGTTCCTTTTCAGAAGAATTAAATTAATAGCAGAAGCAATCTTAATTTTGAACGCTTTAAAAGTTGGAGCAAAGGAGGATTTTGGTATCTTTTTCCATAAAAATAGGAGAAGCCTGCATAGTACCTTCAACAACTACAAGGCATAAAATAGACAACAGATTTCAAAGATAAAACCCAAAGAAAGGCTATGAATGGCATTTTATTTAAAAATACTTTTCACCTGTTGCTATCAAGTACCTGCGTTTTCAGGCAATAATCACTAAAGATTGAAGAGCCCTCACAAATTCTTTTGGGGCAGAGCCTATAAAAAGTAGGTATTACACAGTTTTTAAAAGCTAAAAATTAGAAAAAGCTGAAGAAATATTAGTGACACTAAGGACAAAGCTAACAAAGTAAGTGTTCCTAGCATAGCTAACAATGATTAATCTCTCTGGAAACACAGAGAAACAAAAAAAGATAATCGTAGGTTTTTAGAAAATGGACAATATGTGCAATGAATGCATGATACATCAGTATAAAAGCAGAAAGCAAAACAGTTGTCAATGGCCTTGACAATGAGCAGATAAGTGTGGTTGTTAACATTATGAAAAGATTCAGTACTAACAAAAATTCCCCTGCAAATAGGAAACAAGCACTCAAGGTCACAGACCATGTACAATTTTGCAAGAGAAAGACCTGGGGTAGCACTTTTTTAACGAGCTGTACAAGAATTAACAGAAGTATTAAGCAGGTTCCCAGAAACTCCCCTAGTGGTCTAGATATCGCCCAGTGCCTCTATCATGGAGATGAAAAGAAGCAGAAGAATATTCCAAATTGGGGGTCAACAACCCTTCCAAACTGGAGTGTTCAGGTTCAATTAATTTCCAGGTGTTCTGATGTAGATAGTACAAGTATGGAGAAGGGTGCCCTTGAGACCCATCCCTAACTTCAAGGAGTCCCTGATCTCCTGATCCTGGGACTCAGAAGCAATGCCCCTACACTGAGGCCAGTCTTGATTAACATGGATCTTTCAAAAAGCTAAAGTACTCCTGTGAGGGTTTACCATCCCACCACAATGGGAAAAAACTCAGTCACAGCACTTTAGGGCCAGAATACCTTACTCCACATTCCACCAAGCCCTCATTTTACAGACAAGCAGCCTGTGGCACAGACTTGGACACTCTCCCAAGTTCTGTAGCGAATGGGAACTAGACCCTAGTGGAAAGAATATAGAGCCCCTAGCACAGCATCCAAAGAGGCAGGTACACACTAATTATTATTAGAGATAGTAACATTATTCTAACCTCAATACTCTTTCCACCAAACTAAATAAGATCAGCCACAGCACAGACCTAGAAGGAAAAGGAAGAAGCACGTAGAGGTAGGGCCATAAAGGACATCCATGGGTGACTTTGGTCAACTAGAGGCCAGGCACCTGGCTGTCAGAGAAACAGTAATGTCAGAAGCTGGAAGACAGGAACCTCAAGAGATGTGGGAAGACAAAGACAGATGTTGCCAAGTGCTAGTGTGTTGTGTCTTAACTCCCTAAAGCACAGGAAGTTTTTCAAAGGTACTGGGGGTGGGGATGCGGGTGGAGAACCAACGAAGAGAGATGGAGGGTGGGGATTACACAGCTGCACCTCCCTCCCTTTGGCTGCTCAGTGAAAACGGGCCCATGGGCCTTCCCCAGCACTCTTGTCATGTAGACCGCCAATCCCAGCCTCAAACTGCCAAGTCTAAAGAATCCAAAACTGCTTCACAGATTTAGTTACGAAAATTATACCACAGATATTCCAGTCAAGAAATGACTGCAGATCTAAATAACAAATCACATGCAGTTCTTTTCAAAGAAATCAGCAGTAGATCAAAATCTAAGGCTGCATCCATGAAATATAGTTTAAAATCAATTATATGGATGCTAAATCAACTCTAAGATTTAATATGCAACCATTTTATAAAAGAAGTCAGAAAATAAAGAATTTCAAGAAAAAATTAAACTGCTAGCTGTGCAAAGCAGGGAGATTTCGTGGCCTCAGCCCAGCTTTGTGGCCTGTGCTACACAAATGATGTTTCCTAATCCATAAAACACATCCATAATAAGCACCACGTGTGCCTTCCAGGAATTTGATTTAAACTAGTTAACGACCATAAAGCAATCTAAAAATGTAAGCACTGCGTGAATTCTGGGCATAACTTTGGAAAGGCATTTGATTTAAGTCAAGTAATAGCATCTGGTGATAATTTGAAGGATTCACCGGAAATGAAAAGGAAAACTCATTAATTTATTTTCTAACAAAAGAAACCTGTGCTATTACCTAGCCTTGACATACCCACAAAAAGGTTTAGAACATTTAATACTGAAAACCTTTCATTGTCATCCTCCTGTTCCTTACTCCTTACCCATTTCTTCTTTTTTATTTCCTTGCTCTCAGATAAGATTATATTTTCCTCCAAATCTTACTCTTTCTTCTTCAATAAATTCACTCATATTAAAATGTACTGTCAAACCTCACTTCCAGTCACTTCAGCCTTGAATCATTCTGACTCTGGGAGTCTAGTTTAATCTGGAATGCTTCCAGAGCACCACCTGTTAGAATGCCTTGGCATCTCCATGAAGCCCTCCCCGAAGTCCTCCCCGTCATTCCTCCCCTTCTTCCCCCTCCACCCTGACCCCAGCCTAGCAAAATAAACATATACTCTGGGTGAGAACAGTGTGCTTGCTCTGCAAGGGCTGCTTTAAGACATCTCCTGGCATCTCCACTGCCTTCCTACCAGATTCCAGCCCCAGAGCCCCTTCACTGAGAAACTGCAAAGCCTCCACTCTTCCCCAAAGTCCTCAAAATAGGGAAGGGCCGTGCCCTGGCTTACTCTTTATCTCCTGATGCGTATCTCATTCCTGCAACCAGGAGTCTTCTACGAGGCAGTTATCCTCAGAGGACAATGCCCAGGTTAATGCTATCAGAACCCACTATGGACCCACAGACTAGCTTTAACTAGGAAAAGAACTGCATCTCATAAAAACCATTTATTTAGTAAGTTCACAATTATCTAATGTGATATATCATGCTCCATAGCTGTATATTAAGAGGCACTTGGTTAGATTTGATACCTAAACATTTAGGTTTAGGGAGCAGCAAACAGTTTTGTCATTTAATAACATCAGTAATATTTCAATACGTTTTAACTGGAGGCTTCCACTATTGGGTAAGAATCCCAATGTGAGTTTTAACAGACGCAGAGTTTTTGCAAAATATATGGGATTCTGAAGAAACTCTCAAAATAAAATTAATTTAATCCATTTTAAACTTTTAAACCTCAGTTTGCCATATAGCAATCTTTAAATGAAATAATTTTGCAGAGGTCCAAGGGTAGGTGCTACAACTTGAAAAGGTAGAAAAAACAGGCATAGAATCATAGAACTTTAGAAGAGATGATCAAATCCTACCCTCTGACCAGCAACATCAGCCTCACCTGGGAACTTGTAAGAAACGCAGATCATTAGGCCCACCCTAGACCTACTGAGTCAGAAACTCTGGGGTGGGTTCCAGCAATCTCGGTTTTAACAAGCCCTCCGTGATTCTACGCACACTGAAGTTTGAGAACCACTGACCCAATCCCACCACCCCACTGATGAGAAAGAAATGAAGCCAGCAACTTCCTTCAATTCTTATACCAAAGTTAGTGACCGAGATCACTTAAAGACAGTTCTCAATAAACCTTCAAAACGATTCTTAAACTATACACCTAAATCCAAGTAGCCACACAGGATCTTCTAGGCTGACTACATCTTGATCTACCACAAGCAGGAATTCTTATATCACTGCTAAATACTTAGACAGGCAGATATAGATTTTTTTGTCACGAGTAATTCAAATTTAATACCTAAAAAGAGACTTCACATTATTGGCCTCTCCACAAAAGCAACAACTCAAATCTCATAGGCTTTCTTATTTGTTCGTTTGGTTGGGTGGGCTAACTTTTGTTGCTGACAGCAGTGGTGGGTTTTGTTTTGTTATGGTTGTGTTTGGTTCCGTTTTGAGGGCAACAGTAGGAATTTATGGGACACATGGTTGATAGTCTGTTTTTGGTTTGGGGGCTCCCCACTACCACCACCAAAGAGGTTCACACACCAAAGGCGTTTGAAAGCAGTCATAACGGATTAGGAGGCCAGAAACTGCTAAAAGATCCCCCTCAAAAAACTTTACATTTTATTTTGGAATGTATCATGATTTTTTTTAGACAACAGATTTATATTTTCAATTATGTTTTACTTACCCTAGTTTAAAATCAGTTTTCATATGTGCAACACATAGTGGCAGAATGATTGGAACCTAGCCTGTGTCCCAGGAATGATGACAGGCCTATAATCCAGCCACACATAACCCCATACGCTAGGTAAGTCTGACGCACAGCACTGAGAGGAGAGTCTGTATCATCTTCTACAAGTACCAGACCACATATGGGGCTGCGTCATCAACCCACCAATATAGCATCTACCATGTGAAATGAAATCTACAATTTTCCGCTTAGGGCTCTCGCTCTAAACAGATGTTTGATGTATCTCATACCTTTTTATATAAATATTTCAAAGTCTGGTAGTGGTTATCTGAACAACTAAACATCTGTTTCTATTTACATTTTAAAATATCCTCTTCGAGACGTTTATCACTTGGGTGTTAGGATTACCACAGACTGAGATTTAGAGGTTTAAAGGTTTCCATTCCTGTTTCTCATATAGAAGCTGTTTTCTCAATGTCATGCCATACAAGAGCTATTTTCAGTCCTCTTTTCAGACTCTATTAACATATGTAATTACCTTCAATTTCACAAACCAACTAACATGTCTCAGCGCATGACTATTTCTTTGAGGAAGAATCACAGACAAGCGCACAAGGCAACAGAAACAACTACTTTGATTTGATTTACACTTCCAACCCCCTCTGTGTGACCTGAGCACCAAATCTTCTTGTGACTTTATTTTTCTCTGTCATTAATTAGGGGTAACAATTCCTGCTATGTATATACTTACAGAAGAGGAATCAAAGTCACTGAGTTAAGGAGAGTGCCCCTGGAGAGACTGCATTCATTCCTGGGAAGAATTGTAAATTACAGTGTAGTTATAGATTCTAGGTCTCCTCTTCAGCTCCACAACACACCCTCTGAGGCTAAATTAGAGGGGTTAAATCATTTGAACGTTCCTTCATTTAACAAATATTTCTGAGCACTTGCTATGTGTCAGGTACTATACAAGGACATTGGGAATATATGGCCAGCAAGACAAACGTAGCGCCTGCTCTTCAAAAAACATCTTAGGGAAGTGTTAGGTTTTTTTTTTTTAGGGAAATGTTGATTAAGCTCACGGGACTTCCAATCCGTTTATACACCAAGGGCTCAATTCCATTTGATTTTTCAAATAATTACTCAAAATCATAATGACTCATAATCACTCCACTCTGCTCCTAAAAATGGGAGACCACATGAGCCACATGAAAAGCCCACAGAACACAGAAACCTTCTACAATATGAAGGCCTTACAAAGGGCAAAAATATCACCCTGGAAACACCTTATAATCTATGAACGGGAAGCATGTTGCTACGCCCTACAAAACGAATTAAAATTTTTCTTTTAAAGGCAGAACACTGTAAGCTAATGTTTACCTATCAAACACTAGACTTAAAGCTAAGCAAATCCTCTATAACTATGCTGTCCAATGCAGTAGCCACCCGCCACTTGTGGCTATTTGCATTTAAATCAACGAGAAGTTCAGTTCCTATGGCACACTAGCCACATTTAAAGTGGCTCACTAGCCTCAAATGCTTAGTGGCTACCACTTATAAGTCATTATAAATATATCATTGTAAGTCCTTTCTATCATCCCAGAAGCTCTGTGGGACAGTGCTGTTCTACAAATACCTCTGCAATACTAAATCTGAAAATTACAGTGTAATAAAATGTGATGATGCATCCATATTCTGCTACTACACATAAAAAGCATGTTCATCGGTAATATAGTGCCACTTCTTTCTTCCTAGTGTACATGAGTAAACAATTGGCGAATTGAGAATAAAATTGGGAAACAAGTGAAAACCTGATTACATTTAGCCCCTTCCTTCCTATTCCTTTTACTAGAATGTGTTGGTGGTACTCTGAATTCTCTGTGCAAAGACGTGTGCTTTTAGCCTAGTAGCTAGCAGACGTGAGGACAGTCAAGAATGAAGATGGGCGACCAACCCAAATAATGCAACTCAAATTCAAATCAGACTGATGCAACAAACTTGAGTGCCTACTGTGTGCCAGTGATACACAAATAAACAATCACCATTTCAACCTTTTATGAAGTCAATTTAGTAGAGGTGTCCAACGTATAAATAAAAACAATATATGTTGTGAAAAGTGCACTGAGACAAGTACGTGCAAGGCATAAAGGTGACACAGGAGGATATTTTTAAATGTCTTTCGAGGAGAAATCAGGGGAAAATTTCTAAAGGAGGCACCCTAGGAGCAGAAGACAAAGCTGTGCAAAGGAACCACAAATGGTTTGGCAATGCTGGATTAAAGTATCTTTGGTGGTCAACAGGGATGGAGACGACAACTGAGGGAGGGAGATGGGGTTAGAGAGCTATTTCCATGCCAGAACGTGACCACTCGCAGTTATGTCAAGCTTGCCCTGGTGGGTCTATAAGCTTTCCTCACCAAAACTGCAAGTAACATGAAAACCAATCTCAAAAACTTGATAGGTAATTTGCCTATGTCTGCCATACAGCTAACAATATTAGACAGCAATCATTAGTAGGAATAAAGACATGTCTCTTTGTTACACAGTACCATTTAATAATACGTATCGGTCACAAAAACATTGCAATTGGAACTCTTAGTTTTCAGGGGAAAACCTCTGTTGCCTGTTTTATTTGGAATATCCTTAGAGTATATATCAATGAACACAATTTCAAAACAGATGGATTACCCCCGCATCTAAATATTCCCAATAAGAGTTTATCTGACAGAGAAGCAAATGAAATAAATAAAAGAAGGAGGATGGAGAAGCAACACTTCTCTGTACCCCAGACCAGAGTAGTTGCTTTTTCCTCCCAAATTTTCATAGCAAAACTTCTGCTACTCTGTATACTGCCTTGCACTTTCTGCTACAACCAGCCTATGACCAACAAAATTATATCATGTCCAGCAACCTAAAGGACTTCTGTGGCTGCTCATGTAAATCCTTGGAAATTATCTGCATCTTCTGGACACTCCCCTTCACTTTACACGTATGTTCAAGTCTCAAAACAAAACCAAAAACTTCCACAGAATCAGTTCTCTTCAAATTACTGGGATCCTCTCTCCTCTCTTCACAATAAACTTCTAGAAAATGTTAGCAGCCTAGAGGCCTTAACGAATTTACCAAGCGATTCTCCTCCCTTTGGTACAAGCAAGACTTTACAGATAAAAATACATATATAAATATATGTAGATAAACTGGCTGGTCCTTAGGCAAACACAAAATATTCCTATTCGCACGAACACGTGGCCCTTAGGTAAAAGGAGATTTCCAGTGCAGCATATATAATGATTGAAAGAATGGGTTCTGGAGTCAGCCTCCCTGGGTACTAGTTATGGGTTGTCACTGACCAACTCTTACTTAACCTCCTGAGCTTCCATTTCGCCAACTGTAAAACAGAGGTTACAATATTTCATCAAGTATGTCCCCACACATCGGCACAGAGTTAGCCTATCTAGTGACAGATCAATACGTTAGCTATATCCCTAAAGACGGATGGTTTCGCAGCTATCTATTCCATCCAGCAAGCTAGTTACCTCTATAAGTTCTCATCCCTCACCGTGCATCAAAAATGCTTAGGGAGATTTTTTTTTTCAATACACTATGTTTAGGACCTATTTGGATTTGGTTTCGATTGGGCCGGGAATCGGAGTTCTTTCTAAAGCGCTCCAGTTGCTTATAACGTGCAGCCTGGACTGAGAACCACATAGAGGTCTCTATATGCCCACCGATACACACACCGACACACTGTTCGATTTCTAACTGAATCAGCGCAGGCCCGCCCCCCAGCCCGAACGGACCAGGATCGCCTAGATGCTGTGACGACGAACTTAAAGGGCGGTGGGATTTACACCCACGTCCGCATACTGCTCACCGAGGATCAACTCCCACAAACTCCACCAGATGCGGCCTTGACACTCGACGCGGTCCGGATCTGTCTGGGGCACACGCCCCCTCGCCCCCTTGGCGACGGCCCCCCGCGGGCTGCCGGCCCTCCAGACGCGTGCGTCACCACGCCCTCGCCTCCCGCGCCCCAGCCCCCTCCCGCCCACGGCACGTGACTCGACACGCGCCAGCTGCACGCGGGCTCCATCAAAACAAAAACAGAGAGGGCTGGCCGGCCGGGCAGCGGGGGCGCGCGGGGAGCGGGCGCCGGAAAAAAAAAAAGACCCACCTCTG